>NW_017670355.1:226710-330501 GCF_001879085.1 Nicotiana attenuata
TTTTAGTAGCTCCAGTATCTACAATCCACTTTTAATTCAGACTGTTGAACAGATGAAACATTACCTTCCATAATGTGCACAGCAGAGATTCTGAGACACGGTCTTATTACATGCATAGATAGGATTTTGTATGATATTGCTCAGGCTGTAAAGACTTGGTGCTGGATGCATACTGCCTGTTGCCACTAGCGTTGTTCCTTGTCCAAGGCCATTGTTGACAATAATCATCTGATGCATTTAGTCGACAATTCCATCGTGAAGATTATATAGTACGCTTGGCTTGGAAGACTACGGTCCCATATTCCCTATCCTCTTGTCTTAAAATTGCAGAGGTAAGCCATTCAACTGCTTAAAGTTTGTCTTCAAATGCTCCTTATCATGTTGCAATATTCACACTCAATAATTTGTAAGACAATTATCATCTTGTGTGCTTTCATTATCCAATAGTCACACTCCATTGTTTAGTTTTCTTCATCTTTTGCCCTCCACTTTGATGAGTACAAAGGCTGTGGGATCTGTATGGAGATCAGGAACATATGATAACTATTACCACGTACAATTATTTTTGACTTTCATGCTTGAGACATGTCATTGCTTTGATTAACAGTGGGAATTTTATAGACTTCATAAGAATTTGAAGCTACGTGGCTGTTAACTATCATAGTCCCATTAGAAATTGCCATATGTCACTGATATTGTTGACTGATCTACAAATTTTTGTGACTATAAACAGCAAGTAGGGTAAGGGCATATCGCACGATAGTATTTCATCCCAGCAAGAATCTTCAGTTTAGAGTAATACGGCAGAACACAGCTAGACATGTCCTTGAGTTATATAGATGAAAAATTTCTAATGTGAAGATAATAACATCGCGTGAAGGTTAGCCATTATCAAAACGTTCAGCGCAGATCAAGCCAAATTGGCACATGAGCATTTGAGCGAAAACAGAACACCACTGACAATAATCACGAAGATGAATATTATGCATAATCCAATAGATTTCCCATATAGTATCTGTAGCATCGGTCCAATAGGTTAGCATAACTCTTATCTCGATTAGGTGTGGGTGTAATGGTTCATATCAACAAGTCCCTTTGTGTGCGAGTCCCAGTGTAAACCTCCATAAGACTTGGTATCACATAGATGTAATTCCCGAAGTCGTCGATACAACCAGCGGGAATACCAATTATAAGACGCTCCAGGATGTTCAGATGGATGCAAATTATTCAGAGTGATGAATTGTGAGTCAATCACGAATATGAGCTTTGATCAGCAACTTAAATCGCCATTTAGGAGAAAATTATGGGTTTTTTGAACAGCAAAAATGAGAGATTAAACAGAAGCGTCACGATGTATTCGCATCAGTATACTTGTCAGCAAATTACAGTGAAGAACCCTATGATTTGATGAGTTTCTGAATGATACAATGTTATATTTGGTATGAATTCAGCGATAATTTGCAATTCAAGATCGTTAGAAGAATGAGACAAGATGAAGACGAAGAGGGGCAGAAGAACATGTGAAAAATGGAAAGCTCACTATTGCATTGAGAATCTTACTGTACATCAACTTAACAACTAACGACTGAACATGTATTTATACTAACTAATATCTCTAACTCAACTATAGTTACTAGTATGTACTCTAGTTAGCTAACTCATGGTTTATAAATAACAACTAACTAACACTAGACTTGTCCACGTATCAATACATTCCTCAACAGAATAATATGTCCACCTATAGTAATTCCATTGCCTTCGCCTCCAGTGCTACACCGTATACGTATAAACGATAGAACTCTTTTTCAAGAAACTTAAAGTTATAAATCATATGCTGCTTCAATTAGTATTACCATAGGACGCTGTCAGAGAGTGAACGTGGTTAATAATAATGAATATTATTATAGTCAACATTTACCTTTAATTTATGTGTGCAATAAGTTTGAAAATAACATAGACAGCTAGAGTTATATTTAAGTTCTTCGGATGACATAATCTTCAAATATAACAAACATTAAAGGAAAGTGGCCTACATAACCAAGAATAGCATTTGTTGAAAAAAATCTATCTTAATTAATAGTTTGTTAAAGACGAGTAGGAAGATTATTCCTATGGCTGAACTTGTAATTTGTAAGTCTAGTGCGTATATAGAATCCCTGTGTGTGTGTGTGTTTCCTAATTAAAAAACCATAATGTATTACCAGTCCATAGGCTAGGATGTAATCCACGAGTCGCCAACCTGGCGTATCTATTAAAATAATAGATTATTTCCAACTAGGCCTTTTTCAGGCCACTCTTTAATTATTATGTCCCCATTAGTCCAAAGGGTTTAATTTTTGCCTTTATATAGTAGCTGGATGAATATTTTTTTGCGGACAAAATTTGCCTACTTTAATAACGAGAGACAAATTTTAAATAGTGGCCTAAGAAAAAGACAATTTGGCAAATGCTTCCATCTAAATTTATGTAACCCACCGTAAAAATCTCTTAATTTGATTTTAGGACAGAAGGATAACAATTTGTCTTGATAAGTTAATAATACACAAAGGAGTGCACTTGGGTTGAATGAAGATACCTCCATCCTCAACAAGGAGTGATCGACGTTCAATTAATATTTATAAAGTTTTTAAAACGAGGACAAAATATGAAGAATGGCTTTAAAAGGGACATTGGATATATTGACTAGTTAGGCAAAAAAATGTGTATTTTCAGACGTGGTGGCTTTTCCTCATTATTAGGATCATTTATTAAAATACAGATAAGATTGTGCAGGGACTCATTTAACACCGCCACTCCAGCAAGTAAAACATTAATGATATATATATATAGTATATATAATAATATATTATATATATATATAATATATATATATATATTATGGAAATATTGTCTTATCCTGTCATCTTATTTCTTACTTGCACAAAGTATTTTACTTACACTCTAGGGTTTGCTAGTTGCTACTTAGGCATTATAACTATCTGTCCTTGGCCTAATTTTACTAGTACTAACATGAATATCCAGTTACAATATTCAGATGATCCATACCTGTTACAGGCTTGATTCAAAGAACCTATAACAATATGACTATCTAGTTATAGGCTACACCTACCAGATTTTATTGGACCACTTATAGTATTGTTAGATAGTATTTTCTTGTGAGAATTATTTTATGAGGAAAGAATACTACTGAATAAATTTGGAGAAGATTTCAATTCAATTGAAATGCCACGACTGTGACGTGAAAATATGCAGAATTTGAAGCCATGAATCTAACTATTTCTCCGTTTTAAATTTAGTGAGATAATGTTTTTGGGGAGTCATAATAGTACTTCAATTAAATTTTTAGTCTTAGGATGAGCCAGGTTAATGTTAACTGGAAGAAGCATATCATGACTACAACTACTTTATTTGTAATAGTTTGAAAATAACATAATAGCCGTAGTTGTTTAAGGTCTTTTGATGCATTCATTTCTTATGTAACCTAATAGATTTGGTAAGGTCTATTTTTTTCTAATTTAAAGAGAGAGAAAAATCTTTTTCTATGTATTCGTTGCCGTTGTAATGTCAAAGTCGATCTTATTATTGTGATAAAATGGTGGATGGTGTTGCTGACTGCTGGGTAAGAAATTACTGTCACGCCCAAATCCCAAACCCGGCCGTGATGGCGCCTCTCGTGAAGACAAGGCAGCCAGAACATTCTAACACCTCTTATTTAACAGTTACTTAACATTTATAAAATCCAAAACGCGTATTTAAACGATCACAATGCGGAAAACAGCGATAATCAGAAGGAAAACCAACCCGACACAGCCCAAACCGGGGTGTCACAATCATGAGCTACTCAGAGTTGCTGTTAAGTTACTAAACAGAATGTCTGATACAAGAGTCTGGAATAACTGAAATAGCATAAAATAGGGAGTCAAGGGGGCTGCGGACGCCAACAGCTACCTAGATGCTCGATCTTGCCTGCTGATCTGGAAGAGGATATCAGTGCTCAGGTACGGACTCTAGCTATGCCTAATCTGCACAATGGTGCAGGGAGTAATGTGAGTACTCCGACCCAGTGAGTAATAATAATAATAAAACCGAAGTAAAAAAAAACCATAAACAGCACAAGGCAGTTCTATATCAGGCAGTAATTCACTTTAAAGCAGTAAAATCCGATGAAAATCAAATGAAATCTCAGTTTTAAAGGCAGGTAAATCAGGTAAACAGCTAATAAGTAGTAATAGTAAACTGCCCCTGGGCCCAGTATCAACCGCTCAGTACAGTAACAGGCCTCGGGCACTCTCAGATCACTCTCAGAATAGTATCACATAGTAACGCTGCGGCGTGCAGCCCGATCCACATATCGCTACGGCGTGCAGCCCGATCCATATATCGTCGACGACGCTCACTGGGGGTGTGCAGACTCCGGAGGGGCTCCTATAAGCCAAGCGCAATATTGCTGCGGCGCGCAGCCCGATCCTCATAAACATTTGCTGCGGCGTGCAGCCCGATCTATATAAGATTTGCTGCGGCGTGCAGCCCGATCCATAATATATAATAACATCCTCACTGTTGGGTTCTCAACCCCTCTCAGTCATATTAGGACACAATAGTATAGGTAGGGATCTCAGCTCACATATTTCCCTCATTTAGGATTAACACTTATAAAACCGGTTCACATTGTTTAAACAAATAGAAACATGACTGAGGATGTGATTTTCAATAAGTAAGTGAGGAAAATCAGTCATAATGCCCCTAAGGGTTCTACAAGTCGGCACGAGACCCCAAACATGCAACTAGCCCAAATCATGATGATAAACAAAATAGCTCAGTCAAATACGCGGGTTAATATCAAACGGGACGGGCCAAGTCACAATCCCCGATAGTAAACAACCCGCGCTCGCCTTTAAGCGCGTGTTTCACCTCAATACAACACTACGTTGTGCAAATTCGGAGTTTCAAACCCTCAGGATATCATTTACTATCATTACTCACCTCAAGTCGGCCAAAGTCCTAGCTCGCTATTGCCCTTGCGTCGCAAATCAACCTCCTCGCGCGTCGAATCTGGTCAAACCACAACGAATACGTTACAATAGGCTAAGGGATCGAAATTCACGAAATTGCCAAAACCTGAGCCCCGGGCCACTTCTTAAAAAATCAGAAAATTAACATCATCGGATCCTTATCTCGACCACGAGTCTATCATACAAAAACTCCAAAATCCGAGCCCAAATGACTCATCAAATCCCACTTTGAAATACCGAATTTCCAAGCCCTAGCTTACCCTCTTTTTGATGAATTTCCACAAATTTTTTATGTTAATTCTACCATTAAATCATATATTAAGGTCAAGGAACTCACCTCCAATCACCCCTAGTCGAAACCCCTTCAATTTCTGCCCAAAAAGCTCTCAAGGTCGATCAAAAATGGTGGAAATAACCCTTAGCTCGCAGAACAAAAATGAGCTTTTAAAATCCTTCTCTGAACAGGCATTTTCGCATCTGCGGTTACTTACCGCATATGCGACTACCACTTCTGCGTTCATCCTCCGCTTCTGCGGAAATAACTATAACGTCCAGGATCGCTTCTGCGGACACCGACTTATGCGGTCAACCATCCGCTCCTGCGGAGCTCCTCTAAAGCGTGCGACCGCTTCTGCGGTCAATGTCCGCACCTGCTGAATTAATCCGCTTCTGCGAAAATCCTCCCATTGGCCAACTCTCGCATCTGCAACGCCCAATCTTGCCCGCAGATGCGGAAATACAGATATCAGCAATTCTTCAGCAATCACCAAGTCCAAAATCATCCCGAGACCATCCGAAATCATCCGAGGCCCCGGCCTAACCAAAAGTGCCAACCCATCCTAAAACATCATTCAAACTTGCTCAACCATCAAAACACCACAAACAAACACCAAAACCATCAAATTACATCGAATTCAAGCCTAAGTTCTTCTAAAACTTCCGAATTACGCATTTGATCAAAAACCGACCAAAACACCTCCGAATGACCTGAAATTTTGCACACACATCCCAAATCACCTAACGAAGCTACAGCAACTCTCAGAATTCCATTCCGCCTCGAATCAAAATCTCACCTATCAACCGAAATTCGTCAAAATACTAAACTTCGTCATTCAAGCCTAATTCTACACTAGACCTCCAAAATCAATTCCGATCACACTCCTAAGTCACAAATCATCCCCCGAAGCTAACGAATCACGGAAATCACATCGAGCCCTCTAACTCATAAGTCAACGTCCGGTTGACTTTTCCAAAACAAACCTTCCTTAAGAGACTAAGTGTCTCATTTCCTTCTAAACCAATCCCAATAACTCATTCACCCAACTCTTAAAATGAAACATAAGGAAGCAGAAAATGGGAAATGAGGTGGTAACTACGTGACGACGGGCCGGGTCGTCACATCCTCCCCACTAAATAAACGCTCGTCCTCGAGCGGGTCAAGAATCATACCTGAAGCCTCAAACAGGTGAGGATATCTGCTCCGCATCTCCCGCTCGGTCTCCAAGTAGCCTCTCACGACCGACCTCTCCACTGCATTTTCACTGAAGAAATATCCTTTACCTCAACTTCCGAACCTGACGATCCAAAATGGCTGCTGGCTACATCATAAGTCAAATCATCATCCAACTGAACGTGCTGAAGTCCAATACATGGTACGGGTCCCAACATACTTCCGGAGCATAGATACGTGAAATACCGGATGCACGCCCGACAAGCTGGGTGGCAAGGAAACGCTCATTAGCCACCTCTCCAATCTCCTAAGTACCTCAAAGGCCCAAGAACACGACTCAGTTTCCTTTCTTTCCAAACCGCATAACACCCTTCATGGGCGAAACCTTCAGCAAGACCTTCTCACCAACCATATAAGACACATCTCGAACCTTCCGGTCCGCATACTCTTCTGACGCGACTGTGCTGTACGAAGCCTTTCCGAATCAGCTTCACCTTCTCCAAGGCATCCTGAACCATCTCTGTCCCAATAGCCTAAGCCTCACCAGGCTCGAACCAACCAACAGGAGTCACACCGCCTCCCATACAAACGTCATACGGAGCCATCTGAATGCTCGAATTGATAACTGTTGTTGTAGGCAAAAATTTGCAAGCGGCAAAAAACCATCCAGAACTCCAAAATCAATAACACAGGCACGCAACATGGCCTCCAATATCTGAATAGTACGCTCGGACTGTCCGTCCGTCTAAGCATGAAACGCTGTGTCTCAACTCCACCTGTGTACCAACTCCCACTGAAAAGTCCTCCAGAAACTAGAAGTGAACTGAGTACCCTCTGAGATAATAGACACTGGGGAACCCATGCAATCGGACAATCTCCCGGATAAAGATCCTGCCAGCCGTTCGAAGGATAGGTAGTACATACTGGAAATGAAGTGCTCGAACTTGGTCAGCCGATCCACAATCACTCCAAATCGAATCAAACTTCTTGAAAGTCCGAGGAGACCACTCACAAAATCCATAGTAATCCTTCCCACTTTCCACTCGGAATAATCATCCGCTGAAGTACACAACCAGATCTTGATGCTCATATTTTTACCTGCTGACAGTTGAGACACCGAGCCACAAACCCTACTATATCCTTTTTCATCCTCTTCCACCAATAGTGCTGACTCAATCCTGATACATCTTCGCGCACCCGGATGAAGGAATACCGCGAGCTGTGGGCCTCCTCCATATCAACTCCCGAAGCCATCTACATTGGGCACACAAATCCGGCCCTGCATCCTCAGACACCATATCACCAATGGTCCAGTCTCTGGCATCTCATGCTGAACCCTGTCCTTAAGGACAAGCAAATGCGGATCCTCATACTGGCGCTCTCTGATGCGGTCATACAAGGAAGACCGGAAACCACGCAAGCAACACCCGACTAGGCTCAAAATATCTATCTCACAACCGATTGGCCAAGGCCTGAACATCAACCGCAAAGGGTCTCTCCCAACTGAATGTATGCCAAGCTCCCATACTAACTGCCTTTCGGCTCAAAGCATCGGCCACTACATTGGCCTTCCCGGGTGATACAGAATGGTAATATCATAGTCTTAAGTACTCTAGCCACCTCCGCTGCCTCAAATTAAGATCCTTTTGCTTGAACAAATGCTGAAGACTGCGATGATCGGTGAATACCTCACAAGATACGCCATACAAGTAGTGCTCCAAAATCTTCAAAGCATGAACTATAGCGGCAACTCAAAATCATGAACAGGTAGTTCTTCTCGTGGGCTTCAACTGACGAGAAGATAATGCAATAACTCTACCCTCCTGCATCAATACACATCCAATCCCAATCTCGAAGCATCACAATATAAAGTATAGGAACTGAAGCTGATGGCAAACCAATTACTGGAGCCGTGGTCAAAGCGTCTTGAGCTTCTGAAACGCTCCTCGCACTCGTCCGACCATACAGATGGAGCACCCTTCTGAGTCAACCTTGGTCAAGGGCGATGCAATAGAGGAAAATCCCTGAACAAACGGGAGATAATAACCTGCCAAACCAAGCAAACTACGAATCTCTGTGGATGAGGTCGGTCTAGGCCAAACTCTGCACCGCCTCTATCTTCTTCGGGTCGACCTGAATACCCTCGCTGGACACCACGTGCCCAAGAAGCACTGAACTGAGCCAGAACTCACACTTGGAGAACTTTGCATAAAGCTTCTCCTCCCTCAATCTCTGCAATACAACTCGCAAATGTTGCGCGTGCTCCTCCTGACTACACGAGTACACCAGAATATCATCAATGAAAACAACAACGAATGAATCCAGATAAGGCGAAAATACACTGTTCATCAAGTGCATGAAACGCTTGCTGGGGCATTGGTAGCCCAAAGACATAACAAGGAACTCATAGTGCCATATCTAGTCCTGAAAGTAGTCTTATAATATCTGAATCCCTGATCTTCAACTGGTGATAGCCCGAACGAGATCAATCTTGGAGAACACCCTCGCTCCCTGAAGCTGGTCAAACAAATCATCAATGCGAGGCAGGGGATACTTGTTATTCATTGTTACTTTGTTCAACTCTGTAGTCAATGCACATTCTCATGGTGTCATCTTTCTTTTTCACAAAACAGAACCGGTGCACCCACGGTGACACACTAGGCCAATGAACCCCTTATCTAGGAGTTCCTGAAGCTGATCCTTCAATTCTTTCAACTCTGCTGGTGCCATACGATATGGCGAAATGGAAATGGGCTGGGTGCCGGCACCAGGTCAATACCAAAATCATATCCTGTCCGGGGGCATGTCCAGGTTCAGGGAAAACACAATCTCCTCACAACTGTACTGGAAAAATATGCTAGGAGTCTCGGCTCCAACATCCCACGAACGCCAAATATGAAAGGCAACCCTTCCCAATCACGCTGGGCCTTTAAGAATGAAATCACCCTGCTAGGAACTAGTCAGTCATACCACGCCACTCGATCCTCGGTACACCCGGTATAGCCAGAGTGACTGTCTTAGCATGACAGTTTAGGATAGCATGACATGGAGATAAGTCCATGCCAAAATAACATCAAAATCTATGTAATTCAATAGCAACAGATCAACTCGGGTCTCCAGACCCCAATAGTAAACAAACATGACCAGTATACATGGTCACAACAACAGTATTGCCACCGGGGTAGATACATGGACAGGTAAAGCAAGACACCCTCGGGTCGTACCACATGATGAAGCAAAATATGACACATAGGAATAGGTGGAACCGGGATCAAATAAAACTGAGGCATCTCTGTGGCAGACTGAAATAATACCTGTAATAAAGCATGCAAAGCATCTTGCCCTATAGAGCATAAAACGAGCCTGACACCGCGCCGATCGACCACCACCCCTGGGGCGACCCCTGGCTGCCTGACCCTCACCCCTAGCTGGCGGGGTGGGTGCTGAGAAACTGGACCAGAAGATGAGGGCTGACCTCTCAGCTGAGATGAGCTGGCAGCAATGAGGACACTCCCTCCGCATATGCCCAAACTCTCCACACTCATAGCAACTCCCAGGTGCTGGGGACTGGACTGAAGGGAACCCTCGCGCCAGAGTGACTAGCTGATGCACTCGGCCTGGAAGAACCCTGAGCAGACGGAGCACGAGATGAACTCTGTGCTGGAAGAGCGCTGAGAGATGGCCGAACTCTGCTAAGAACCCTGATAAACCACACCTGAAGATGCCCGCGATACTCGGGACGGGCTGACTGAGCGGGGCCTGAAAGAACTACCCCGACCCTGCTGGAACTGGCCCCTCGAAGGAGCGCCACTGTAACTACCAGAACTCGAGGCCTCTTGGCCTCCTCTCTCATTCGATCCTGATGGCGAACCGCCTCAATCTCTCGGGCTATAACAACCACCTCCTCGAATGTGGCACCCAGCACTCGCTCCTTAGTCATAAGAACACGAAGAGGGTAGTTGAGACCATCAACAAACCTCCAGATACGCTCACGATCTGTCGGAACCAGCCAAACTGCATGCCGAGCCAACTCTGAAAATCTCATCTCATACTGGGACATTGTCATAGCCCCCTACCGTAGCCACTCAAACTGTCTGCGCAGCTCCTCTCTGCGGGACTGCGGTACATACTTCTCCAAGAAGAGAGTGGAGAACTCCTGCCAAGTCAAAGGTGCTGCACCAGTCGGCCTACGCCGCTCATACGCCTCCCACCAAGTGAAGGCAGCCCCAGTAAACTAAAAAGTAGTAAAAGCCACACCACTGGACTCAAGAATCCCCGTTGTACGAAGCATTCGCTAACATCTGTCGAGAAAACCCTGGGCATCCTCGCCCTCAGCACCACTGAATGCCGGAGGCTGGAGTCTACCGAACCTCTCGAGACGACGCTGCTCATCCTCGGGCATAGCTGGAAACCTGAACTCCTGCACTGGTGACACTGGCTGAGCTGGAGGTGCCTCTGGAGTCTGTAATCCCTGCAGTACCTGCTCAGGTGTGCGAGTAGCGGGGGTCTGATTGCCTCCCCCGGCCTGTGAAGTAGCTGCTGCTACTGTAGTGGCTGAAACCACCTTAGCCAGGCCCGTGCACACTGTCAAGATCTGAGCTAATGTCCCCTGAAGGCCAGGAATCACGATGGGCACAACTGGTGCCTGAACTGGTGCTGCTGGAGCCTGATCCTGAGCTGGGGCAACTGGTGGATCAACAGGTGCTGCCCCTACTGCTCTGCCTCTGCCACGACCACGACTGCGTCCACGGCCTCTGGTGGTCTCAGTGGGTGGTACTGGGGGTCGTCCGCCACTTCCAGTAGCTCGTGTCCTCACCATCTGTGAGAGAATAGAATAGAGAGAAGTTCTCGGATCCACAAGTTCGCACGAGAAGAATTCCAAGAATGTGGAGTTTCCTAAAAGGTTCTGCAGCCTCCCGAGGATAAGTACAGACGTCTCCGTACCGATCCGCGAGACTCTACTAAACCAGCTCATGACTCGCGAGACCTAGTAACCTAGGCTCTGATACCAACTTGTCATGGCCCAAATCCCAAACGCGACTGTGATGGCGCCTCTCGTGAAGACAAGGCCATCTAGAACACTCTAACACCTCTTATTTAACAGTTACTTAACATTAATAAATCCAAAACGCGTATTTAAACGATCACAATGCGGAAAACAGCGATAATCAGAAGGAAAACCAACCCGACACAGCCCAAACCGGGGTGTCACAAGTCATGAGCTACTACAGAGTTGCTATAAGTATACGAAACAGAATGTCTGATACAAGAGTCTGGAATAACTGAAATAGCATAAAATAGGGGAATCAAGGGGGCTGCGAACGCCAACAGCTACCTCGATGCTCCGATCTCGCTGCCTGATCTGGAAGAGGATATCAGTGCTTAGGTACGGACTCTGCTATGCCTGAATCTGCACACATGGTGCAGGGAGTAATGTGAGTACTCCGACCCAGTGTTTAATAATAACAAATAATAACCGAAGATAAGAAAACACATAACAGCACAAGGCAGTTCTATATCAGGCAGTAATTCACGTAAAGCAGTAAAATCAGTGAAAATTAAATAAAATCTCAGTTTTAAAGGCAGGTAAATCAGGTAAAACAGCTAATAAGTAGTAAATAGTAAAACTGCCCCTCAGGCCCAGTATCAACCGCTCAGTACAGTAACAGCCCCTCGGGCTTACTCTCAGATCACTCTCAAAATAGTATCACATAGTAACCGCTGCGGCGTGCAACCCGATCCACATATCGCTGCGACGTGCAGCCTGATCCATATATCGTCGACGACGCTCACTGGGGGTGTGCAGACTCCGGAGGGGCTCCTACAGCCCAAGCGCAATATTGCTGCGGCGTGCAGCCCGATCCTCATAAACATTTTCTTCGGCGTGCAGCCCGATCCACATAAGTATTTGCTGCGGCGTGCGGCCCGATCCATAATATATATAACATCCTCACTGTTGGGTTCTCAACCCCTCTCAGTCATTTTAGGACACAATAGTATAAGGTAGGGATCTCAGCCCACATATTTCCCTCATTTAGGATTAACACTTATAAAATCAGTTCACATTGTTTAAAGAAATAGAAACATGACTGAGGATGTGATTTTCAATAAGTAAAGTGAGGAAAAATCAGTCATAATGCCCCTAAGGGTTCTACAAGTCGGCACGAGGCCCCAAACATGACAACTAGCCCAAATCATGATGATAAACAAAACAGCTCAGTCAAATACGCGGTAAAATATCAAACGGGACGGGCCAAGTCACAATCCCCAATAGTAAACAACCACGCGCTCACCTTTAAGCGCGTGTTTCACCTCAATACAGCACTACGTTGTGCAAATTCGGTGTTTCAAACCCTCAGGATATCATTTACTATCATTACTCACCTCAAGCCGGCCAAAGTCCTAGCTCGCTATGCCCTTGCCTCGCAAATCAACCTCCTCGCGCGTCGAATCTGGTCAAACCACAATGAATACGTTACAATAGGCTAAGGGAACACAACCCAATCGAAAAGACTCGATAAATATCGAAATTCACGAAATTTGCAAAACCCGAGCCTTGGGCCCACTTCTCGAAAAATCAGAAAATTAACATCATCGGATTTCTTATCTCGCCACAAGTCTATATATACCAAAATCTCCAAGATCCGAGCCCAAATGACTCATCAAATCCCACTTTGAAATACCAAATTTCCAAGCCCTAGCTTTACCCTCTTTTGATGAATTTCCACAAATTTTTATGTTAATTCTACCATTAAATCATGTATTAAGGTCAAGGAACTCACCTCCAATCACACCTAGTCCAAACCCCCTTCAATTTCTGCCCAAAAGCTCTCAAGGTCGATCAAAAATGGTGGAAATAACCCTTAGCTCGCGGAACAAAATGAGCTTTTAAAATCCTTCACTGAACAGGCATTTTCGCATCTGCGGTTATCTTACCGCATATGCGACTACCGCTTCTGCGGTTCATCCTCCGCTTCTGCGGAAATAACTATGACGTCCAGGACCGCTTCTGCGGTCAAGTCCCGCTTCTGCGGACACCGCTTATGCGGTCAACTATCCGCTCCTCCGAAACTCCTCTAAAGCATGCAGACCGCTTCTGCGGTCAATGTCCGCACCTGCAGAATTAATCCGCTTCTGCGAAAATCCTCCCATTGGCCAACTCTCGCATCTACGCCCCTAGTCTTCGTATCTGCGGAACCGCATCTGCGGCCCCTCTTCTGTAGATGCGGAAATACCAGATATCAGCTTCTTCAGCAATCACCAAGTCCAAAATTATCCCGAAATCATCCCGAGGACCCCAGGGCCTAAACCAAAAGTGGCAACCCATCCTAAAACATCATTCAAACTTGCTACAACCATCAAAACACCACAAACAATACCAAAACCATCAAATTACATCGAATTCAAGCCTAAGTTCTTCTAAAACTTCCGAATTACGCATTTGATCAAAAACCCGACCAAAACACCTCCGAATGACCTGAAATTTTGCACACACATCCCAAATCACCTAACGAAGCTACAGAAACTCTCGGAATTCCATTCCGACCCTCGAATCAAAATCTCACCTATCAACCGGAATTCGCCAAAATACTAACTTCGCCAATTCAAGCCTAATTCTTACACCGGACCTCCAAAATCAATTCCGATCACACTCCTAAGTCACGAATCATCCCCGAAGCTAACTGAATCACCGAAAATCACACCCGAGCCTTCTAACTCATAAGTCAACATCCAGTTGACTTTTCCAAAACAAACCTTCCTTAAAGAGACTAAGTGTCTCATTTCCTTCTAAAACCAATCCCAATCAACTCATTCACCCAAGACTCTTAAAATGAAACATAAGGAAGCAGAAAACGAGGAAAACGGGGCGGTAACTCACGTACGAAGGGCCGGGTCGTCACAATTACAAACAGCTAAATGCACAGAACTTACGGAGTTCTACTACGATCTAGCATGGGCGGCTCAACAGCATCTAGGGCCTAAAGCAAAGCCTTAATAAGAGGCCATATATATATATAATTTAATGAGCATTAGAAATGTGAGGAAGTGAAATGAAAAAAAACGAGAACGTGGTTTTATAAAATACATAAAATTGAATGAATTTAACATTGATTGCATCACAACTGAAATGGGAGAATCTAGAAAACATACTTCCTCTGTTCCAACTTATGTGACTCTTTTTTTTAGCAAACATTTTCTATATTTGGTAACAATTCAACTTTAGATTTTCCTTTTTACCCTTAATGATATGATTTCTAGCCCATAAATTTCTATGATTTATTTAAGATTACAAGTTTCAAAAGTCTTCCTTTATTTCATGAACTTCATGTCCAGTCAAATACTTTCATATGAATTGGGACGGAGAGAATATAATTTATGTAACGAAAATAAATAATAAGTTAGATTATTAGATATAGTTATGTGACTAACTAATAAATAGAGAAATATAATTCAGTAAAAATATAAAATGAGATTGACAAAAAACTATTTTGGTTATATTAATTAGAGGAAGAAACTGAGTTATTAAAAATTAATACGACAATAAAAAAAATATCAACAATAAGAAATAATTATCTAAATAATATACTACTATATATAGAGAAAGTAGTAATTTTGGGGCCCTTAAATTTTTGAGGCCTAAAGCAAGTGCTGCACTTGCTTTAGGGTCTGGCCGCCCCTGCGGTCTAGTCTGGTGTACATCATATTAATTGAATGTATAACAGATAGGGAAATATCAGTGCCTAATAAGGTTGATTTTGATTTAATAGTTGTATATATTTTACGAACTTTTCAATATTAATGTACTATTTGAGCAAAACTATTGGATTCGACCAAATCTGTTATCGGGCTTCTAGCGTCGCCCATGACCCTAAGTCTTTCCTAATTCCCACATACAATGACTTCGTTAAAGTCAACCCATTAATTGTTTTTTAGTTTTTTTTAAGAATAATACAGTTCTATTTAGAGTCTGTTTGAAAAGTCACCTTGGAAATGAATTTTGGGTAATTGGGTGTAATTAAACAATTTAGCATGTTTGTTTGGCCAAGTAATTACTTGGTCAGCATGGAATTGGGTGTAATTATACTATCCAATTCTCAAGGGGGAGGTGAGAATTGATGGTAATTACATTATGTAATTACAACGTTGCTTTTTAGTTTCTTTCCTTTTTGTTTTTTTATTAATTTATTTTTTATAAATTTTTATTTCTATTATTTTAATTTTTTAATTTTATTTTTACTTTTTAATTTCTTTTGAAATGTTAAAATATTGTTTTTGTACTTTATCCTTTATTTCTGTATCTTTACTTCTTGTGATTCCATGTAATTGCTTATATTTTTTATTTTTTATTTTATTATTCTATTTTTTGAAACTACACCTCCTAATATTAGAAATAATGAGTCATTAACAAACTTGACATATAATGAGTGATGCAATTAAAGTGGAATTTCGTTGTTGAATGTGGTTATAAACTTATTATGTTTCCTAATTATTAAGTTGCAATGGAACTTACTCTTATTATGTTGGAATTTAATATATGTTAAACTATTTTATTTTTTTTGAATTTTGAAATTGTGCTTTATTCATGGTTCCAATTTTCTTGTTTTAGTAGTATTGGCTCACATTGCATGTTGTTCATTTTTTAGTTAGAATTGATAGATTAGTTTTGTCANTACTTACCACTCCACCACAACCTTTGTTGGTGCATGTTATTCATTTTTTAGTTAGAATTGATAGATTAGTTTTGTCAAACATTTGAATAATATTATGACATTATATTTATAAATATTAATTTATTTTATCAAACAAGAATTCCATAATGTTCTTACAAAACATATATTTTTTATTTTTGTAAGTATCTAAACTAAATATTATTAATTTAGAAAATATATAAAAATTATTTTTACAATANCAGTATTCAGTGACTTCTTGCTCCGTGTCGGAGACGAAGAAGAGCATCCAATAAAAGATGAATTGGTTCTTCTAGAACACTAATTTATCAACCCTAATGGTAATAGTAGTGTATTTAATAAAGGAAATATTTTCATCATTAGATTAAAATGCAATTTGTGCAAATTGCATGATAGAAAATTAAAAAGCCATTTTAACTAGCAAAAATGAATATGTTGGTCAACTAAATAAAAGGTTGATTGCGAAGTTTTATGGTAAAAAAATAAAGTATTTTTCAGTTTTTGACTCAGCAGAAAATGATACCAACAATTACTACCAAGAAGAATACTTAAATACTATAATACCAAATGGCCTTCTACCATACAAGTTTGTTGTCACGTTTATTTTTCCTTATTTATGTTAGTGTCATCGTATATATAATAGACTAAGTTAAAATTGATCTTCCATTGCATAATTGAAGAAAAATATGTCCGTCATGCTACAGAAAAACTTAGATCCACCGAATAGCTTATGTAATAGCACGGATGGTATATAGATGTTTTGACAATAACGACATACATGCAAAAATTATGATACTGGTCAATGTGCTCTAAGTATATTTTTATCCCCGAATTTAATTTTCGTCTTCCTAAACTAAAGAATATACTTTAAAGTTGTGTGTAAATAATTTTTCGGTAATAACTAATGCACAAAGACAAAAACCCTAAATACTGGACTATATTTACTGCAATATAATTTCTTGCACGAACAACTATATGTTGCACTTTCAAGAGGGATATCAATATTGACAACAAGAGTTCTGGTTATGGCAGAGCAACCAAAGCATTATAAACACTAAAAAACATCGTCTATAAAGAAATGTTCGGTAAGATACCATCACATTAAATACTTTTAAACTATAACACATAATTATCTAACTAATATGAATAAATTGATCATTTATGTAAGTTCCGATGATGTCCTTTCATTTTGAATTCAGGTATTGTGCTCATGTAATAATATTTTTAGATATTTAAATAATTTAAATGTTTAAACCATCACATACCATTATTAACGTGCAACACACGTTCATAGATACTAGTTTTATTATAAAAGACAATATTTTTCAAAGCTTTTATATAAATTTACCTATAAGACCGAAATAGTTGCCTTTATAAAATTCTAACACTAGTAGAAATATTATACTTTATTCTTTTGAGGTTGGGATATTTTCATATTTTATCATTCACCTTGTACGATTATTGTATATCATCTGTTTTACTATATACTCAAACAAATACTTCAAAAAGATAGTTTTCCATGAGTACTATATGCTAACCTCTACTTTTATGTACACATAAATTCTAGAAAATATTCAAAAAAATAAATTTCTCGAGAAAAAACATTTCCCACCAATACCATTTTCAATAAGAAACATTTCTCTCCATTGTCAACGTTCATTAAAGCTTAGAAGTCAAATTTGCTGGTATTCTTTTGGAACTTTTGAGGTTTATGGTCCCATTTCATGCCAGAGAGAAAATGGATAAGGGTACATTGATTTGATGTGCTAGCTTATTACGGTTTATCGACCTAATTATGGTTCTTTTGGACTCAAAATACATAAATAGGTGAAAAAAATAAAAGAAGACATTTTTATGTATAGTGCCAAAATACCTGGCGCTATACATTAACGGTAACTGTACCGTTAATGTATAGCGCCAGGTATTTTGACACTATACTGAAAAAGCTGACACGCCCCAGGTATAGCGCCAAAATACCTGGCGCTATACCCCTTTTTAAAAGCTGACACGCCCTACTTCCTCTTCCTCTTCTTTCACCCTTCTCTTTCCTCCTTATTCACAACCCCTTGCCCTTTCACACTTTTCAATATAGCAACTCTTGTTATAAAACAATAAAAGCAGAAGAACAATATTGCAGAGAAAGAGAGAGAGGGAATTCTTATTGAATTTCTGGATGAATTACAATGGAATAGAACCCTCTATTTATAGGGAGAGAGTGACTTAGCCACCAAGTAATAAACCCTAGAATCTCTCTAAATATAGACATTCACCATAAATACAATTCTATTTATAACACTCCTCCTTGAATGTCTATTCAACAGATAATGTGCCTCGTTAAAACCTTAACTAAAAGAAAACCCAATGGGAAAAAAAATTCTAGAGAAGGAAAAAGAGTACACATATCTAATAATACGCCTTTTGGTTGCCTCGTTAAAAACCTTGCAAGGAAAACCCAATGGGACAAAACCTTGTAAGGGAAAAAGAGTACAACGCGTATTAACTCCCCCTGATGAGAGCATCAATTCACGTCCTTGAGAATTTGCATTCCAATCTTGTGCATCATCTTCAAAAGATCTTTGGTAGAGATTTGATGAACAAATCAGCCATATTAACTTGAATGAATATATTGCACCTTGAAATCATCATTCTTGATAGAGATGAATTGTCTTCATATGATCTTGTTGGAATCGTCAGTTCAATATCTTCACATAGAGGTGAAAACTCTTGCTATCATATTATCATGCATATAGTTATAGCAAGATACATTTGTGCACAAATTGCACTGAGGATGTAGTACTTCATGACCATGAATTCTATATGCTTTAAGCAATTTAAATCCTTCAGGGATTGTTAAGTCATATAAGCCATATAATAGACTTTAGATGCATATCAAGTTTTAATGTCATGCTAGACATATAAGATATCGAAAACTGATTGCACATACCATTGACTTTATACTTTCAAGTGTTTGAACTGCAGGTCCAAAACTACATGTCTTTCATATGAAACCAAATTCTACTTGAATTGTTTCTCCAGACTTAAGATCCTCATATATATTTAGCGCTATTATAGATGTCGTCGACAAACATTTTATATCGGTTCCAACCTCCTTATTTTTCATAAAGACATAACATAGAGATCTCTTCATTCATATATTCAGGTACCTGAATCTCTCATGAGATTTTATGAAGTGTTATGTCATGTGATCTTCTAGATCACTTGCCTCCTTTATTATGATCATTTTGATCATTTGCTCATCTTCTTTATCAAGAAGTTTATTTGAAACCGATTTGTCTATACGCTTTAAGCGTACCATAGACTTTGTCCTTCTAGGACTTAATAGGAGCATTTGCAATGAGAATATAGTTACTTTCTTTGGGTCAGCAAATGCGTCTGGCATGCTTTGCAATATATTGCAAATGAATTATCCTTTTATGAACTTCAAGTTCATATTATCTTATTCGAGGATCTAGATGTACAAATGATAATTCATTCCACGTAACTTTTTCTCAACTGTTTATCATGTCTCCCCCTCATGTTAGAAAAACTAACTTGTTTCCTCAACTTTGAGAACCCATCTTTGTGCGTTATGGTGTTAATCAAAATATACACCGCACATCAATAATAATAAGATGGAATTATTTGGTTCCTGACCCTGAACCACTTGTGAGGGGAGAAAATAATATACTTTCGTATATAACGTATATCAAACTGATATAGATAACTTTGTTCTCATAAGCAATAGTTTAGCTATTAAGTGGAGGCACTCAATAAATCATTTTGCTAAACCAACTGTGATGTAAACCAACTTATCAAGATGAACTATCTTGAATAAAAAATCTGGAAATTATGCTCGAATTAAATTATTGAGCAAGTTACCTCGCAAACACCATGTTGCGGGTTAATAATAATCGCACATGTAACCATCTCATAGATGCATCTTATGTGGTATACATGGCAGGTGAATGGGCCCGTATTCACCTTTGATATTTCCAGTATTTATGGGATTCAATACCAATTTTAGTTGGTCCATTAAATAATGAGAACAAGCAACATAAGAGAATTCATAAAGAACTTTCTAGTTCTTTAACATTTACCCATGTGAATTCCCTATCATATTTGCACATCATACTTAAATTGATATGGCTAAACCAATTATGCCAACTGAATAAATTATCAATATTGATAAACTTGAGATTTACGCCATGACGTGTGCAATTATCAATAAACTCCAAGTTTATTATGATATGGATTTTTATATCAATAAATATCCACTTTATTGTGGTATTCTTTTATTTGTGTAGTACAAACTGGAGAATAAAACGGGTAGCTTTTCACATACATATTATCCAGCTACAAGTTGTAGTAATAGAAGATATTAAATCTTTCCTTGATTTATAGTCTCAATATGATCAACCGCTTTCGCGTATACTTTGGAAACTCAATAAGTTTCTTTGAGACTTACTACAACACAATACCTTATTGGTAATCAATTATGTTTCTCCAAAATAGTAATAATTGGCTCTTCCAGAGCTCTCAATTAACTTGGTACTACCACATATTCATCAACATCAATATGGTGAATATCTCTTTTAAAGAGAAAGTTATACCATTATTGTTATGGTCAAAATTATATGCAAGTTCTGTTTCTTGCATTATCGCTGTCTTTTAATAATCACAATGCCAAAATATTTGGCGTACAATAAGTACGTGACCAATGACCATTCATGCCATAATAATGACGTTATTTTCTTATATCATCTCAAACCTCCTTTTAGAGGTGAGTGCGGTATATTCACTACCACTAGCACGTTCATATTATTTGAAGAATGAATATGTATTCATAAATCAGATGTTGTCACATTCACATCATGAATTAACCATAATCATCTATATGTGCTTTATAAAATCTCATGTCAAATCGATGACAAATATTTTCACAAAGTGGGGGATTATTTTGAGAATACTTATTATTTTCATTATCACAATGATGACGATTATAATTTCGTCTATTGCCACGTCCACATCCATTGATACATTCATAGTGATAATTTTGTCTTCTTTCAGACTTATCACATACTGCTATCACATTCTCTTAGAGGAATGAGAATGGAGCAAATTCAATGGGACGAGTTTTCAATTCTTTGCCCACAATCATACATGAATTTGATCATGGCGAGGCATAGAAATTTTACCACTTCAGGTGGTTATAATTTCTTACAAACTCCATTAGAGTTATAATCAAACTTTGTTGTCTTTGCTTGTATTTAAAATCAAAGTATAGAATAAAAGAGAAAAATACGGTAAAAGATTTACCTTAAATCCAGAATTTAATCATGAAGGAAGTTCATGGAATAATTGACAATCATTATGCTCAATCCCAAAACTTCTACTCAATTGGTTAGAGTCTCGTGCTGATAACGTGTTATAAAACAATAAAAGCAGAAGAACAATATTGCAGAGAAAGAGAGAGAGGGAATTCTTATTGAATTTTGGGAGTTACAATGGAATAGAACTCTCTATTTATAGGGAGAGAGTGACTTAGCCACCAAGTAATAAACTCTAGAATCTCTCTAAATATAGACATTCACCATAAATACAATTCTATTTATAATAACTCTTTTATTTTTTATATTTTATTTGTTATGCTATATATATACCTCAATAAATTATACCTTCTTGCCTACACTCGTTTACCCACTACCTCTTCAGGTAACATTGCTTCTTTTTTAAATATCAAAATATAGAGTAGTAATTACTTTGGGCCAAGTTCTCACTGAATTCCTTTAAAATGCCTCATACTATTATCACTGTAGTTTTTACTTGTATGAAGTTAACTAAAAGCAAGTGGCAACAAAAAATCAAGAACAAAATGGTGATGATATTCATAGCTACGTCCAGATTAAACTATTTATAATCATACCTATGTTGACCAGCAGACCATTTTTCCACTGTTTTTTCCCCTACTGATAGTGTTTGTAGTCCTGGAAATTAAATAATCTTTCATTCTTTTTCACCTACATAATTTAAATTTCATTATCGAATAACCAAACGTCGTCCTCTCAGAATATGAGACGTGGGATTCCTCTTTTCGTTCTCAAAAGTGTATAGAAGTGCAAATTAAGAACCTTTAGTGAGAAGGATCTTATTACCATTAGTGACCGACCAGTGTGGATGAGAATTGGTAAGATTAGTGAACTTCCAGTACGAATATATCGTTATATTGAAAAATAAAAATTGAATAATTTGTATAATAACATATTATTTAAAACTTAATGATTGAAGTCAAATGCATTAATAGTATAAACGATTTTTATATTGCTAAAATAGTTTAACATAATGAAAAGAAAACCATAAAGCTCAAGATATGCAGTATATTTTCTAAGTATATTTGCTTACTTTTGGACATTGATTTGGTTGAAACTTGAAAAAAGAGTTTTGAAATTATCAAATTGCGTGAATATAATTGTTAACCGTTAAGAAAAAGAACTACATACTATTAGTGCATATATAATTGTTAACCGTTAAGAAAAACTACATACTATTAGTGTAGTTAATAATTGTAGCTTATAACTATATTTGGATTGTAAATTATGTTTTAATATTAAAGGAAAGGCCAGTGTAGTAACCTCTTGTGTGAATATACAATGTGTGTAAAATTCTTTCTATTATCAAATGTGAGAGTAGTGTAGAAGTGGCAAGATATTTGGCTCAATAAACCCCAAACCTGGATTGCAGGGTAAACAGTGAGATAAAGAAAAAGTGTATGAGAGAGAGAGAAGAGAGAGAGAGAGGAGAGTATGTACTGCTGTTAGTCTTAAATTGAGGTTAGCTCTGATATAGCGCCAGGTATTATGGCGTTATATCAGTTCGTGTCAGCTTTTGCAGTATAGCGCCACAATACCTGGCGCTATACATTAACGGTGCAGTTACTGTTAATGTATAGCGCCAGGTATTGTGGCACTATACATAAAAATGTCTTCTTCTCTTTTTTCTACCTATTTATGTTCTTTGAGTCCAAAAAAACCACAATTGGGTTCCGGACTCAGCTTATTACAGATTCATCAAATTTTCCTCTTGCTTGAAATTTCTTGCAAAATTTGGGGGATCTTTTATTTATTTGTTTTGTTTTGCAACTTGCGGGGACTGGAGTTATTACCTACTGGAGAAAGCCAGGGGCGAATTTAGGCCTAAATTACGGTGTACGTGAACCCATGGTCTTTCCGTTAAACTAGGTGTTTATGTACATATTTCCTAAAATTGATCTAATATTATTTGTTGGCCTCCATGCTCCAAATTAGGTTGAACGGTGCACTTGATTGAATATTGAGTTATTTACCCTTTTTTTTAGTGACGCACCCATGTTCTAGAAATCATAGATCCACATCTGGACTCAAAAAGTGGCTTAAAATGGTTATATAGTCAAAACCTGGAACCAAAAACCTATTAGAACCTACAAATCTCAAGCTTAAAATGGGTCAACTAGTAACATTTGTTCTTCCAGTAATAAGACAGACAAACCACTTTTCATTTTTGAAAAATAGCCATTGTTTTGAGTTTTACCCATAAAAATTTAAAAGTTAGTAATAGTAGCTATTTTTCAATTACAGGTGGTGAGAAAACATATTTATCTGGACATAAGGTTAGTTTTTACAAGGGCTGAGAAGTGTTTATGGCTTGAATTATTCTTATCTCAATTGAATTTTTCAAATACCTATTTCATCCTCTAATAATTAAACCTTTTTTTATACTTTCTTTGATAATTGTTTTAGCCAAATTTTATGTAATAAATTTCAATTGAAATAAGAATAGTTCTGTTGGGTTTTTAAGGTATTTAATTAATATATTAAATACTTAAAAGAGGGTGAATGGGAAATGGAGGGAAATGAAATTTTTGAGTGAAATTTTAAGTTCCCCCTCCCTTGGCAAATGGGCATTGTCCCATATTGGAAGAGGAAGAGGTTTTTTATGGGTATATAAGCAATTGCTCTTCTTCTAGCTCTTAAAGAGTTGAGAAGAAGGCAAGCCTCGCGCCGTCGTCATCGTCGCTCGCTCTTCAAATACCTATTTCATCCTCTAATAATTAAACCTTTTTTTATACTTTCTTTGATAATTGTTTTAGCCAAATTTTATGTAATAAATTTCAATTGAAATAAGAATAGTTCTGTTGGGTTTTTAAGGTATTTAATTAATATATTAAATACTTAAAAGAGGGTGAATGGGAAATGGAGGGAAATGAAATTTTTGAGTGAAATTTTAAGTTCCCCCTCCCTTGGCAAATGGGCATTGTCCCATATTGGAAGAGGAAGAGGTTTTTTATGGGTATATAAGCAATTGCTCTTCTTCTAGCTCTTAAAGAGTTGAGAAGAAGGCAAGCCTCGCGCCGTCGTCGTCGTCGCTCGCTCGGCTCGGCTTTGGCTACGGCTACGGCTACGGCTTCGGCTTCGGCTTCGGCTTCGGCTTCGGATTTGGTCAAATGATTGATTGATTAACTTTTTGGACCAAATTTATTTGTTAATAGTAAAATATTAACAGAAATGTTATTAAATATTTGTTTTAATAACAAAATATTAATATTAAATCCAATCCGTTTTTCTGTTTTGGTAACAGAAAAGTAACTACCCTCTTCAATTTTCCCTCTTTATTTTCCCTCTTTATTATTGAGTAAATGGCCATTTATGTAAAGGCATTTATGTTGTGGGCGTTTTGCATAAACAGCCATTCTGAAGAGACCCAACTTTGGCTATAAATACAACACTATTCTGCTCAGAATTTTAACTACAATTTTCTGAGTTTTTCCTCTCCTTCTTCTGCATACTTTTAGCATCAAAACAAAGCAAAAAGTAAGTGTGATTTGCTACCGAACTTTGTGTTCGCTGAAACATTGGGGTTTGAAGTACCACTACACCAGTGTGTAATTCGTTCTATCCTGGGAGGAAATAATCCATAACCTTGGGTACTAGGAGGGGATTAAATTCCTTAAGGAAACACTGTGAATTCAGTGGGCTCGAATTGGTTTATGTCATTTCTGTTTATATTCATTACTGTTTATATTCATTTATATTTCCATAATTTATTTTACAAATACAGTGTAATAACAAGCTTAAGGAATTTAATAATTTATTTTTTGTATTTGTACTTACTGTTTCTGGAAGAGTAAAACCTTTGTGGTTTTGTACTCTGTTAAAATCTACGTGATTTTAACGTTTGTGTCATTCTTTTACAGAAATGACTAATGAGAATGAGAACCAAGCGGTTCCAATGGTGACTGCCAATGCGTCAACAAGCCGAACGACACCGGCAGCATTGGCACCGGCGGAGAACCCGAAAATTTCCGGGATTGATTCAAGCGCTGGCAGCAAAGATGTTCTCTATCTGACNCACTCCTAACACATATTCCAACACTATTTACTCCAAGGATAATGTAGGCAAAAAAAAATTAATTCATTCTTGAAATCTGAAAAAATCACTTATTTGGACCACAAGAAAAAGGCCAAAAAATTACTTATTTTGGACCGGAGGGAGTAATTGAATTGGTACAATTACTAGGGTAGTAATTACACAGCCTAGTAATTACACAGTTGTGCAATTACGATGACCTGTTTGTTTGTCATAGTGTAATTACATGTAATTACAAGTTTACTGTTTGGTTGCACAAGTGTAATTATACAGTTAAATTAAATTTTAAATTAAGTAATTATTAAACTAAAAAATTAATATAATAAATGTATGCCTATAAATAATATTATATTTGGTATTTAAATGTATATTTTTCGTGGATATACATTAATTAGTAATCATATATTTATAACTAATATTATAAAAATAATTTATATAGTATAAAATTAATAATATTTAGTTTAGATACTTACAAAAATTAAAAATATACGTTTTGTAAGAACATCATGGAATTCATGTTTGATAAACCAAATTAATATTTATAAATATAGTTTCATAACATTATTCAAATGTTTCACAAAACTAATATTCTAACTAAAAAATGAACAACATGCAATATGAGCCAATACTACTAAAACAAGTAAATTGGAACCATGAATATAACACAATTTCAAAATTCTAAAAAAAAAAAAATAGTATAACATATGTCAAATTCCAACATAATAACAGTAAGTCCCACTGCAACTTAAGATTAGGAAACATGGTAAATTTATAACCACATTCAACAACGAAATTTCACTTTAAGTGCATCACTCGTTATATACCAAGTTTATTAATGACTCATTATTTCTAATATTAGGAGGTGTAGTTTCAAAAAATAGAATAAGAAAAAGAAAAAAAAGTATAATATAAGCAATTACATGGAATCATAAGAAGCAAAGATAGAGAAATAAAAGATAAATAATGTACAAAGAAAAATATATTTCAAAATTTCAAAAGAAATTAAAAAGTAAAAAAAAATTAAAAAATTTAAAAAATAGAAATAAAAAGTTATAAAGAAAATAAATTAAAATAAAAACAAAAAGGAAAGAAACTAAAAAGTAACCTTGTAATTATACAGTGTAATTACTACCAATTCTCACCTCCCCCTTGAGAATTGGAGAGTGTAATTACACCTCTTCAATTACACCCAATTCTATACTGACCAAGTAATTACTTGGCCAAACAAACATGCCAAACTGTGTAATTACACCCAATTACACTCAGATCCATTTCTAAGGTGGCTTTCCAAACACGCTCTTAATGTCTTATGCACGAGGATTTGTTAGCTGGTTGTCTATAGAACTAAAATGAGAAAACACAATTGTTTAGCTTGATTGTGCCTTTGTTTTTTCTTATTATAGATTTTGATTTTCTAGTTCTGAATATGTTGTTTGAAGAAACTGTCTGTAATTCATGAATTTCTTATCGGGATGTCACAACATCCGGTAATGTCCCTTTTACATTTTAAAAAAAATTATTATTTGTTATAAAACAATAAAAGCCCTCTATTTATAGGGAGATGGTGACTTAGCCACCAAGTAATAAACCCTAGAATCTCTAATTATGGACATTCACCATAAATAGGATTATTTATAACACTCCCCCTGAATGTCTATTCAACAGATAATGTGCCTCGTTAAAACCTTAACTAAAAGAAAACTCAATGGGAAAAAAATTCTAGAAAAGGAAAAAGAGTACACATATCTAATAATACGTCTTTTGGTTGCCTCGTTAAAAACCTTGCGAGGAAAACCCAATGGGACAAAACCTTGTAAGGGAAAAAGACTACAACGCGTATTAACTCCCCCTGATGAGAGCATCAATTCACATCCTTGAGAATTTGCATTCCAATCTTGTGCATCATCTTCAAAAGATCTTTGGTAGAGATTTGATGAACAAATCAGCCATATTAACTTGAATTAATATATTGCACCTTGAAATCATCATTCTTGATAGAGATGAATTATCTTCATATGATCTTGTTGGAATCGTCAGTTCAATATCTTCACATAGAGGTAAAAAATCTTGCTATCATATTATCATGCCTATAGTTATAGCAAGAAACATTTGTGCACAAATTGCACTGAGGAAGTGGTACTTCAAGATCAAGAATTGTATATGCTTCAAGCAACTTAAATCCTTCATGGATTGTCACATAAGTTAAGTCATATAAGTCATATAATAGACTTTAGATGCATATCAAGTTTTAATGTCATGCTAGACATATAAGGTATCGAAAACTGATTGCACATACCATTGACTTTATACTTTCAAGTGTTTGAACTACATGTTCAAAACTACATGTCTTTCATATGAAACCAATTCTATTTGAATTGTTTCTTCAGACTTAAGATCCTCATATATATATTTAGCGCTATCATAGATGTCGTCGACAAATATTTTATATCAGTTTCAATATTTTTTTTCATAAAGACATAACATAGAGATCTCTTCATTTATATTTTCAGGTACCTGAATCTCTCTTGAGATTTTATGAAGTGTTATGTCATGTGGTCTTCTAGATCACTTGCCTCCTTTATTATGATCATTTGGATCATTTGCTCATCTTCTTTATCAAGAAGTTTATTTGAAACCGATTTGTCTATACGCTTTAAGCAGACCATAGACTTTGTCCTTCTAGGACCTATTCTAATAGGAGCATTTGCAATGAGAATATAGTTACTTTCTTTGGATCAGCAAATGCGTCTTGCATGCTTTGCAATATATTGCAGATGAATTATCCTTTTATGAACTTCAAGTTCATATTATTTTATTCGAGGATCTAGATGTATAAATGATAATTCATTCCATGTAACTTTTTCTCAATGTTTATCATGTCTCCCTCTCATGTTAGAAAATTGTTTCCTCAACTTTGAGAATCCACCTATGTGCGTTATGGTGTTAATCAAAATATACACCGCACATCAATAATAATAAAATGGAATTATTTGGTTCCTGATCATGAACCACTTGTGAGGGGAGAATGTAATATACTTTGGTATATAACGTATATCAAACTAATATAGATAACTTTGTTCTCATAAGCAATAGTTTAGCTATTAAGTGGAGGCACTCAATAATTCATTTTGCTAAACCAACTGTGATGTAAACCAACTTATCAAGATGAACTATCTTGAATAAAAAAGCTGGAAATTATGCTCTAAATCAAATTATTGAGCAAGTTACCTGGCAACACCATGTTGCGGATTAATAATAATCGCACATGTAACCATCTCATAGATGCATCTTATGTGGTATACATGGCAGGTGAATGGGCCCGTACTCACCTTTGATATTTCCAGTATTTATGGGATTCGATCCTAATTTTAGTTGGTCCATTAAATAATGAGAACAAGCAACATAAGAGAATTCGTAAAGAATTACCCATGTGAATTCTCTATCATATTTGCACATTATACTTAAATTGATATGGCTAAACCAATTATGCCAACTGAATAAATTATCAATATTGATAAACTTCAGATTTACGCCATGACGTGTGCAATTATCAATAAACTCCAAGTTTATTATGATATGAATTTTTATATCAATAAATATCCACTTTATTGTGGTATTCTTTTATTTGTGTAGTACAAACCGGAGAATAAAACGGGTAGCTTTTCACATACATATTACCCAGCTACAAGTTGTAGTAATAGAAGATATTAAATCTTTCCTTGATTTATAGTCTCAATATAATCAACCGCTTTCGCGTATACTTTGGAAACTAAATAAGTTTTTTTGAGACTTACTACAACACAATACCTTATTGGTAATCAATTGTGTTTCTCCAAAATAGTAATAATTGGCTCTTCTTGAGCTCTCAATTAATTTTGTACTACCACATATTCTTCAACATCAATATGGTGAATATCTCTTGTAAAGAGAAAGTTATACCATTATGGTTATGGTCAAAATTATACGCAATTTATGTTTCTTGCATTATCGCTGTCTTTTAATAATCACAATGCCAAAATATTTTGGCGTACAATAGGTACGTGACCAATGACCATTCATGCCATAATAATGACGTTATTTTCTTATATCATCTCAAACCTCCTTTTAGAGGTGAGTGCGGTATATTCACTACCACTAGCACGTTCATATTCTTTGAAGAATGAATATGTATTCATAAATCAGATGTTGTCACATTCACATCATGAATTGACCATAATCATCTATATGTGCTTTATAAAATCTCATGTCAAATCGATGACAAATATTTTCACAAAGTGGGGGATTATTTTGAGAATCCTTATTATTCTCATTATCACAATGATGACGATTATAATTTCGTCTGTTGCCATGTCCACATCCATTGATACATTCATAGTGATAATTTTGTCTTCTTTCAGACTTATCACATACTGCTATCACATTCTCTTAGAAGAATGAGAATGGAGCAAATTCAATGGGACGGGTTTCCACTTTTTGTGCCCATAATCATACATGAATTTGATCATGGCAAGACATAGAAATTTTTACCACTTCAGGTGGTTATAATTTCTTACAAACTCCATTAGAGTTATAATCAAACTTTATTGTCTTTGCTTGTATATAAAATCAAATTATAGAATTTCAAGAATTTAAAAGAGAAAAATAAAGTAAAATACTTACCTGAAATCCAGAATTTAATCATAAAGGAAGTTGATGGAATAATTGACAATCATTATGCTCAATCCCAAAACTTCTACTCAATTTGTTAGAGCCTCGTGCTGATAACGTGTTATAAAACAATAAAAGAAGAAGAAGAGTATTGCAGAGAAAAGTAGAGGGAGAGAATTCTTATTGATTTGGGATGAATTACAATGGAGTATAACCCTCTATTTGTAGGGAGATGGTGACTTAGCCACCAAGTAATAAACCCTAAAATCTCTCTAAATATGAACATTCACCCTAACATTATTAAATTTGTATGTACAAATCTCTGAATTTTAGGTTAGGACGAAAGGACAATAATTTATCTAAAATTTTGTGATATGTCATTTTCACACGTGTGGCTTCCTTTTCATCATTATTAAGATCACTTATTTCACAAGCAAGCTTGTGAAGGGCCCAGTCCCAGCAAGTAAAACTGTTGATCCATCTAATTCCTTTGGGATTTAAAATGTATGTTGTGTTATTTGATTTCGTAGTTGCAGAAAGATATTTTACTTTCTGGGTACGTAAATTGCAATAAATCTTGAATTGAGCGATCGACTGGATTATGGATAGCTAATCAGATGAAGAAAATTTTAATAACCTAATTAACAGGAATATGGTTACTCGCCATTTTAATTTAGGCATTATAGATTGTAATTCATACCTTTTGTTTACCCTTAAAATTGGATAACAATTAAACTTATAAAGCGATTTTAAGGACACGTAATTTCACCTAATATCAACTGATAAATGTAAAGATTAGAAGTAGAAATTAACAACGAGATAAAGCAAACCAGTGTTGAAACGTAATTCAGCTTGTCGAGCTTGAGTGCCCTCAAACTTATCAGTACCCGAATAGTTAAGAAATAAGCAAACTGATGAACAAGAATATAAGCTAGACAGAAAGTATTGTATTGCTTTGATATGCGTGAATGTCCGATCTCTACAAAATGATTAGAACCCTCTTTATATAGTAGAAGAATTCTATCAATGGTACAATTCTAATTACGGAAGTAAATCCCGTAATTAGCCTAAGCAACCGTCCTTGATTTGATTTGTTCCGAGATTATCGCCATGATCTTCGACCAGTCACGGATATCTCACCTTTCCGTTATTATGCAGTCATCGATCTTGCCGGATATTTGTCCCATTTGACCTCGATCACTACTGGCCTCGATCTCAACAGGCGTCTCGAACCCTGAACTCGGTACCCAGTCTTCATGCCTTGGTTCCTAGCCTTCGATCCTTCGCCCCGACAAATCAGTAAAATCGGTGGGCCCGATTTTATATACAGATAGTCCCCTCGTTTTTTTGGAGTGTAATGACAAGAAACGAATTGAGGCTTCGAACTTGCCCTCGATCCACCATGACGTAAGCACCGTGACGTAAGCGGCAGAGGTGACCGAAATATCCCGTCGGTTCATATATCGAGGCATTAAATGCCAGTCAGTTGATGTCGGCCATTATCGGTTCTGAACCGTCATCTTCATCCTATAAAGGTGCTTTCCTTCTCTTTGCCCAAACTTTACTCTTAAACTCCGCTCTAATCTTCAAAGCATTTTACATCATTAAAGTTTTTCCTTTCTGCATAATCTCCAGGTTTCGTTAATCAACCTTTTCTCAAAACACCAAGCCTTATTCTCTTCTTCTTTCTTTAAACTCAAGCCCAAAATGGCAAAAACATCCAAAAATGTGCCGCAGAAAGAAAAAGTTTCCTCGTCTAAGCCAGCCGGCGGACAACCAGCGGTGGAGCCACTCCCTAAAGAATTCTTTCCTTCGCCGTGTATCCTTGACTCCGATTTCAAAGTTGAAAAGACCTCCTCGGGTCCGGGCCGATGTGAGCCGATGTCGAGGTACATATGCACAATCACCAGTGGCCTTTTAAAGCAAGTTAAAAAGGACTGTAACTGGATAGACAAGCACGTGGTGGTTCCCTCGCCCGAAGACTCAATCACTACACTTATGGAAGGGTTTTTGAGTGTTTACACCTACCCTTTCACATTCGGTCCTCTAGATCCAATCATAGTGAACTTCTACAAGAAATGCGAGGTCACCCTCGGCCAGATTCATCCTTCTTTTTGGAGGATAGTGACATTGCTTTGATTTATTGTGAGCAAAGTCGAGGGGCTCCCCTTCACCCTCGACCATCTCATTCGTTTGTATAGCCCCTAACTTTATCAAGGTGGGCTAATAAAGCTTCAACGTCGGTCTACGAAGGCGATCTTCTTGAGCACGGATGAGGACAAAGACCGGGGTTGGAAGGGCTGATTTGTCAGAGTGAAGATCTTGGACCTGATCCCAGCCGAGAGCATGCCATTTCTAGAGAAATGGAATATGAAGCGTGAGTATAATTCCACCTTTCATCTTTTGTTTATTATCTTCTATTTTTTCATCCTTCCTTACCGGTGTTTTACTTGGTGCAGCCGTTGCCTGAATACCGGGTGCGATTCCTAATCTAGAGAATTGTGTTAGAAGCTTGGTGTCGACGTCTACACACGCTGAGCGCGTATGGTGCGAATTGTCGAAGGGTCGATGGGAGGCCCGAAGCCATGGTAAGATTTCGCATATCTCGACAACCTTAATCGTTGTCTGAATTTCTCCTCATACTTGTTTTTCTTTTCCAGGTCTTGGGAAGGATTTGCCGATGAGGCCTACGTCTGGCGAGGAGGAAACCTCGCCCCAGTCTCGAAACCGGTGAAGGACAAGAAGAGGAAAAGGGTCTCAACTTCCAAGGATCCAAAGCCCAAGAAAAATCTGGCTCGCAAGCCAAAGAAAGACACCATCGCTATGCTTGTGGAGGTAGTTCAGCGGCTAAGAGATGAAGAAGAAGAAAATGAAGATGACAGCTCCGAACTGGTGGCCCGAGTAAAGGGGAACACCGAGGCCCCAAAGGCCTTTGAGTCGGCGAGGGTTGAAGAGATTCCGCTTCGAATCGAGGGAGTCTTGGAAGAGGATCCGGGAAAAGTCCCTTAGTTGTTGGAGACCGAAGATGTCTCCCGCTGAAATGAGCAGTTGGCGGGTATGTCTGAAGGGGCTGGCCCGAGGCCTTTCGAAATGAAGAGAACGCCTCAAGTGACTCACTTGGGGCAATTAAAATCGGAGACTCCCCGCCGCTTCCTTCATTCTTGAAAGGGGAAGTTCGGGCGGCTCATGCCATGAAGGCCCCACAGGTAGAAGGCGCCCTCGGGGGGGGGGGGGGGGGAACCTTTTCCAAGGTTGTTTTGCTGGGTGATGATGTCGGTGGCTTGAATGACTTGGGAGTACCGAGGAGGAGCTTGGGCGAATATTCCTCGAGTTTCAGATTGACCAGTCAGTTTCCAGCTCCCAGTGTCGATCCCGAGTGCAAACGGACTATCATTATTACGTTCTCGGAGGATGCTCGGGTTTTTGCCGCCCTCGTAGGGGTAGCCAATTAGCTTCAAGGTTTGGTCACCGAGGAAGATCAAGCTTTGATGGATGAGGTGGGAGCAACGTGTCTCTTTAATGAGGCCCAGCGATCTTTGAATCGGGTAGGTCCTAGCTTTTTTTTTAACACTAGTATTCGTACTTGTGTTTTTCTCTCCTTGCCTAGTTCTTTTCCTTTTATTTGTGTAGGCCTCGGTGCTCCATTATGAGTCTTTCTTTAAGTCTCGAAGAGAGTCAAGCCGATATGAAGCTGAAATTCAAGGGCTTACCGAGGAGAAAAATGCTCTCAGGCTTCTCGGTGAGCAAAAAGAAAAGAAATCAAAGGTCTCCGAGCTGAGTTGGCCGTGGACCAGAAAGAACAAAGTGAACTGGCCGAGAAGTTAAATAAAGTCTTAAACGCTTATGGCCTCGATTTGGGAGTGATGGCTAATGATTCGATCTCACAGGTCCAGCGGCTGCATGAAACGATCGTGCAACTCCAAGGATAGGTAGATGAGGTGAAGGCAGAGACTTCAGTGTGGAAGGAAATGATAGATCACCTTGCCTCGGAGAAAGAGGTAGCTCGAGCTCAGTTATCCTCAACCGAAAGCCAACTGAAAGGCATGAATGAGAAGAACTTGGAACAAGCCAAGAAAATTGAGCAGCTACAGGCTCGGTTAGACACGGAGATTGCAGCGTTGAAATCTGAGGTTGAGACGGCTAAGACCGATGCTGAGGCGATTTTGGCTGTCTACCGATCTGACGACGAGGCCGCTCAAGTTTGAGCAGAAGAAGTTGCCGATGCTGCTCAGGCTCGAGCATACTGGGTTGCCGAGCATGTCAGGTGCCAATCTCGAAGAGAGACTCTTGAGAAGATTCACACTCGTGGCTTCGACCTTGCTGCCGAGATCGAGAATGCAAAAGAGCTTGAGGCTAAAGCCAAATAGTTTCTCTCTTCTGATGATGATAAATCCAGGAGTGGAGAAGGATCTGAGGATGAAGATGTTGCTCCTGGAGAATATTAAGTTTTTAGAGTCTTTTTGTGAATTCCGATCGGGCCATGTTGCCCTTGTAAATAACTTTTTGATATATAAAAGGTCTTTTCCCTTTCCGTTCTGTCTTTAATTTAGTTTATTATGCCTTATGAAATTGCATTTATAGGTTAGAGGTTTAGGCAATTCTGACCGAAGCCGAACTAATGTCGAGTGAGTACTTGCTCGAACTCGAAGTAGGATGACCTTTGGGTCGTAATAAAGTGAGGATGATCCCTCGAACTTAAAAACAATATGGCCCTTAGGCCTTTTGAGTTAAGCCGGTATGGCCTTGAAAGAATGGCTTTTTTCCCCTTTTCGGCTTAAAAAATTAATCACATAAAAATTTGTTATGCCTTAGCATGAGAAGAATATGTATTCGTATTCCACAGTTTTCGAGGACTGATTACATCGAAACCTTTTATTTCGTAATGCCTTAGTGTGAAACAGAGAAAAAGGTTAGGGAGTTCGAATAATTCGGTACCCCTTAGGGTTTTTAATGGTTGATGTGATCGAAACACTTTGTAATTTTGCCGAGGGTAGCCTTTTTTTTTTAAAACCGGTTTTATGAAAATATGCGAAGGCCTGTTTTATTACGGAATTCGGACGTCTCTGAACCGTATCAGTTTGGCCGTATCCCTTGACTTGGTATTTGCATCTTGGGATTGATTCCCCATTATGCTTCGAACATGTTCGAACCGTTAGTCCCCGAGTAGGGTGGCCGTGGCCTATAAAAATGAGGGTTGCCTTTTTAAGGTCTTACGATCTCGAGATTTTAATAATTCGATTACATCAATTTTTAGGACGGCAGTCCCCGAGTATGCGGTAAGTTATTTGAACTTAAGTTGTGATCGGCCCTTAAGCCTGCTTCCACAATAAGCCAAAAGTATGAAATTGTAAAGTAAAAATTTCTCTAAGGCATGAAACATTTAGCAAACAAAAGATACTTCTCTCAATAAATTATACATGCGTACATATTTGCCTTTAGAGCTCGAGTAATCCATAGGGCACGATTCGTTGCCCTTGAATTGAAGTGATGAGGTCGGAAAGAGGGAGGTAGGGTCCTATTGACTTAAGGTCGTTTGACCGTTTAGCCCTTACAGAATTTAACCTATCAAGACCTAGTTGACACGAAGTATCTTCCTTGTAACAAAGTTGACATCCGAGGGTGATGCCCCTAGTGTTCGAGGTTGATTGTAAAGAAGCCTCGGATACTATTGAATTGCTCTAAGTTAGCACGAACAACGGTTGCCTCATTGAAAACCTCGCCGGAAAAACCCATTTGGGACCAAAACCGGTCTAAGGAAAAAAGAGTGCAACGCTTGCTTTCAGACCTAAGGACTTTGTGATGAAGAATCCTTCAATGTCTTCAATTGAACAACTGCAATTGGTTAGTATAAAATATAAACAAAAATGGAGAAGGTCATACCTTAACAGTAATATTTATGAGGAGTGATACGTTCCTATTTTTCGGTAATTGCTCGCCGTCCATTGTGCCAAGTTTGTAGGATCCCTTTCCGACGATTTCAAGGACCTGATATAGTCCCTCCCAGTTCGGGCCAAGTTTTACTTCGTTTGGGTCTCGAGTATTGAGGGTGACCTTTCTCGGAACAAAGTCCCCGACTTTAAAGTGTCGAAGATTGGCTCTTCAATTGTAATACCTTTTGATCCGTTGTTTCTGTCCGGCCATTCGAATGAGGGCGGCTTCCTGTCTTTCATCTAGCAATTCAAGGCTTGTATTCATAGCCTCGTGATTTGACTCCTACATTGCATACCGAAATCTGAAGCTAGGTTCTCCAACTTCGACTGGGATCAGAGCTTCGGCACCATAGACTAAAGAAAACAGTGTTGCCCTCGTTTTGGATTTCGACGTTGTTCGATATGCCCAAAGGACCTCGGGCAATATTTCTCTCCGTTTTCCTTTAGCTTCGTTCAATCTTTTCTTCAGATTTTGGATGGTGCTCTTGTTTGCCGATTTGGCATGTCCGTTCCCACTAGGATGATACGTCGTTGATAGGATCCTTTTTATTTGTGGTCTTCGAAAAACTTTGTCACTTTGTGCCGACGAAATTCTTTCCATTGTCGCATACGATCTCGACAGGCATTCCGAATCGGCATATTATGTGGTCCCAGATGAAGTCTATGACTTCTTTTTCTCTGACTTTCTCGAAGGCCTGTGCTTCAACCCACTTAGAAAAACAGTCAATCATAGATAAAATGAATTTAGCTTTACCCGGGGCAGATGGTAGAGGGCCGACGATATCCATCCCCCATTTCATGAACGGCCTTGGGAATAGGACTGAGTGGAGTTGCTCTCCGGGCTGGTGGATCATCGGCGCATACCTTTGACATTTGTCGCACTTTCGAACAAATTCTTTAGTGTCCTTTTCCATATCGGCGCAGTAGTATCCTGCTCTGATGACTTTGTGAACCAATGACTCGGCATCGGAATGATTTCCACAAGTGCCCTCGTGACTTTCCCGCAGAACATAGTCAGTGTCTCCTGGTCCCAAACACTTTGGTAACGGTCCATCGAACGTTCTCCTATTCAGTGTTCCATCCTCGACCAATGTAAATCGTGCAGCCTTCGTGCGCAGAGTCCTTGATTCTTTAGGATCCGATGGCAGCTTCCCGTTCTTTAGGTATTCGATGTACTTATTGTGAGCACGTGATTTTTGACCTACATGAATTACTCCAACAAATTCAAAACAAAATAATTTTTTTCGTTGTTTGCAATTTTGTGGATTTTTGTGGCATTTTTTTGTCAATTGTTTGCATTTGTCTGTGCACGTCTATGTTATTTAATCAATGAAAAATACAAAAATACTTGGCATTTGCATTTAGGAGTTAATTTTGTATTTTAAGAATTAATTAGTAATTAAGTTATTTTTATAAAATGAAAAATCAAAAATAGTTTATGTTGCACTTTTTAATTTTATTTTTGAAATATTGGTAGTGGTCCCTTTTAATTTAGATCTCAATTAGTTGTGGTAATTATTTAGGATCAATTAGTATTCTTGATAAGTTAATTTGGTTTTATAATTTAATTTAGGGTTTTAGTTTCAATTTTGGAAAAAGAAAAAAAAAGAGGAAAAAGAAGAAAACAAAAGGAAATTAGAAAATAAAAAGGAAAAGAGAACAAGGGAATTGAAGAGATCAGGATTGGGCCGTCTTCACTCAAGCCCAAACGTTTTCCCCTAATACCCGGTTACACCCGCCCAGAACCAGCCCAGCTCCACCTACTATACCCGGTCCAAACTTCCTCCCCCTCTTTTAAATAAAACGCCAGCATTTGGAGTTCCGATTGGGATTCAATCTGAGCCCCTCATTCACCCTATCCAACGGCCATGATTGCCTTCCACGATATAATTAATATGTCCGAACGGGATTAATCTCAACCTCGTCCAAACAAAGCCCTTTCATCTCCTTCTCTCCTCTCTTTCATCAGAGAGCCCATGAACCCTAACCAGCCGCCCCATATTCCATCCATTGTCTCCGGCGGCGGCGACGCCATAGACCACTCCAAATGACCCCAAATCGATACCCCAGAACCCTCTCCCCCTCCCCATCCTAAATATCCAACCCGTTACCCTCGAATCTACTCCAAACTCTTCGAATCCAGAATCCAAGTTTAATCCCTAGAAGACTCGAAGCCATTTTTCGTCAAGGCTGGCAACATGCACGTTCATGGAGTGCCATTCTCTCAAGCTTTGAAGTCTGGGATCGACATAAATTTGTTTGAGTCTTTGACCCGTCCGGTTCCGTTGGTTCGATTTGGTAAGTCCCTTTTCCCTTTTGTGTTTCCATCCGTCAACACCTTATCATCCTCCTTTTACCTTTTCTTTAACCTAGTTCTTATAATAATCCGGTCGAAAAGTTGATTCACCCTCTGAGTTCAAATTTGTCTTTCTGTTTACCATGTTTGTTTTCCTTTTCCTCTTTCTCCCTTCTTCTTTGTTGAAATCCATTTCTGTTTTTTTAGTTAGTTTGATAAACATGATTAAGTTTCTGTTTCGTGATTTTTACCTAGTTAATTTAAATAAGTTTAATTTAGTTAACCTCTTGCTATATAAGATTAAGTTAATTGATTCATGCACCCTCGTCATGGTTTGATTGCATTTTTTTAAAGGGTTTCTAGGTTTCTTCTTTTGGGAATTTTGGGTCGGTTCTTGAATTAGGAAGCCTTGTTTGATTTTCTTTGGACTCTGAAACTTCAGAGGCCCAAGAAGGAATTAGCTTGGGTTACAAACCTGTATCAAATTAGGTCATTGGGTCAGCTTGACCCAGGTAAATGGTTGGGGGTAATTTCAGGGGTCGTGGGGGTAGTTTAGGAAATTGGCATGAGGAATCTTTAGTGTAACTGAAATGGAAGCTTCCTAGAAGCTGGGTGGGGGGGGGACTGTCTTGCAAAACCGATATTTAACTAGGGACTCCTAAGCTAAAATCAGAATTTGAAAAGGGCCTAAGGGGAAAACTAATTCCTAATGTGCTGCACTACTTCCTTACCTATAAAGGCACATTTTCTTGCCATTCAAGGCAGAGACCTTAGAGAAGATGAGGAGATAAAAAATCAGAGAAAATCAAACGGCTGAAGATTTTGAAAAAAAAAACATTGTTCCATTGGTTTCCTTTTCTGTAATATTAAAGTTTGAATCCCTGAAGTAATCTTTGGTTCTTGAGGTTGTTTCCCTTTTTCTGAAGTTATTTCTGGTTCACATGGGATTAGAGGTGGTTTAATTTGGGTTTGGAAAGATGGTTTTAAGCTGAGGGTGTGCTTGAAATTCTGTTTCAATTCAAGTTTGATTTTGGGGTTTGCTGTGTATCAACACTGATTTTTGCTAAGTTCTTTTGGCATTATTTCACTACTGGGATTCAGGTTGTTCTGCTCCTGCTTATTGACTGATCCCTGTGCTTTCCTTTTATTCCCAGGTATTTCCTTGCAAACCATTATCAACATATGATGTGCTACAAGTTTGAACCAGACTGAATCCTTGTAAAGATCTGAGAATTTGAATCATGATTTAAATAGAAACATTGGTTATTACTGTATTGTTGTTAGATCCTGCTGTTTTATGTCATTAAGTTCCCCTGTTTTGCCATAATTTAGTTTTCTCGAGTGTGTTGGTCTGCTTACTTATGTTCAATGGTTTAAGGCTGTTTGGTTATTAGAATAAGTGTTTGGATTCAGAATATTGGCTCTGTAATAGTAAATGAAATTCAATGTATGATTGGACTGTTAAACATGCTATAAGGGTAGAGGTCTTGGGTACGTCGGGTTGGTGTTTCTGTAGCTCGAAATTAGGAGCTGTCATGTTATAGCATTGTCTGGAGTTTTGTTCTGCAATTTGGGGAGCTTTACATTATCATATTCAACTAAGAATTGCCATGGTCTATATGAGTTTTATTTGCGAAGGTTAGCTTAGAAATTAAAGTGCAAGCATGATTATTTGATTAGTGTGTCACAATGGTTATCATTTGGATGTGCTTGACTTAAGACGTTTTGGGCTGGAGGGTTGTTGTAATTCTATAGGGCATATTGTCAGTTTTAAGAGGGGTTCATGAATTTCTTCAATTTTTTGTCTTGTTTGTGAGATTTTAATCAATCATATGGCAGCATTAGTTTTTGCTTTGCAAATACGAAATCCCTCCCCTCTTTTGTTTGCATTCTCATTACTATGCCTACATCAGTTTTGTTTGCTTCTTTGGTTAATGTTTTCCTCCTCGTTGTACTCTTCTAATTAGTAATGTTATCCTGTTGTCACCACATTCCAAATTCTGTTTGCTTTGGCTATTCTATGGGTTCGATACGCGACCCATTTGATATTCGACTTGAGCGTGCCTCACGAGAGCTGGGCTCTCCGCTTGGGCTCAAACGAAATTTGTTGCGGAGCCCAGCACTTTGCGCCATGGTGATTCCGTTGAGCCATTGGGCCTCACCTTAGGCTAAGCCAAATTCTGGAATTGGTATAGGATGGACTTCACTTAGTCGTAATTTTAGAAACCCTTTAATTAGAATAATTCGAGGCGTGCCACGCCAAACAAAAATCACAATGCGTGGCCCTCGTTTAATTATTTCTTTTAAAACCCTTAGAATTCGAGGCGTGCCATTTAGCAAATTTTCCATGGCCCTCGCAAACTTGAAAATGTGTAGTTGCTTTAGGCGCGTAATTTAAATTAACTTCCTTAAACTCGGGTGTGAATTTCATGTGACCCAAATTCAAATCTCAATAACGCTAGATAAAATATGTCGCGGACCGCGGGTGCATTTCATGTGGCGTGGTCCAAGGCGTGTTTTAAATAGCGTTGAATCTTCCTAATAATGATTAAAAGCGGTTAATAAATTAAAATCTACCATAGGCTAAAATATGTTTTAAAATCAGATAATAGGCCATCAATAACAGTTGAGCGACCGTGCTAGAACCACGAAACTCGGGAATGCCTAACACCTTCTCCCGGGTTAACAGAATTCCTTACCCGGATTTCTGGTTCGCAGACTGTAATACAAAGTCAATCTTTTCCTCGATTTGGGATTTGAACCGGTGACTTGGGACACCATAAATCTCCCAAGTGGCGACTCTGAATCTCTTAATAAACAATCCCGTTTCGATTGTCCTTTAATTGGAATAACTCCCTTATACCCTTACCCTTTCCGGGTGTAGGTAAAAAAGAGGTGTGACAGCTCTCGCGACTCTGCTGGGGACAGGAACCCAGAACTTTTGGTTCAGGGTTCAGAATTCGAGCTTAGAATAATTGTTATATTTGGCTTTGTTTATTATCTGATTTTATTACATGTGGGCCTAATGTGCTAAATGTTGGTTTTTACCGCTTTGATATTATCTGAAACTGTATATAAACTGCTACGAAATCCTTCTCTTCTCATCTTCGGGGATGTGCTCGCTGGTCGAGACTCCCTATTCTGTTAGTGTCATACCTTGAAATAAGAAAGAGGCTCGGACAAGTTACTAAGCCGGATGGCCTTTTGGTTCCCGGTACGTAGCTCCCTCCTCGGCTCGAGTTGTCCTCTCGAGTACACAGTCTAGAACAAATACGCAGGTTTTGAAACTAGAATAACTGAGCCTCATGTCGGATCCCTAGTAGGAACGTTTGTTTGCATCATGTGCATTTGACTTTGGAGACTGAACACAGGGGTTGGCCCTGTCTAGGACAGGTGTACCAAAAATGAAAAAAACCATCCTGATGCATCTTACTTGCTACTTGTGCATTTATTTGCTTTGGATTTGCATTCTGACCGGCTTTTAAATAATGGGAGAAAGTTAGGAGAGGAGAATAGTAGTGTGAGGGTTAAGTGAGTTAATCACCTGTTTTGAAAAACCAATGTCCAAATGGTACTGAAACTCTGCCGATTTTTGGTAAAATGAAATTGAAATAAAAAGGAGAAAGTTTTGTTTTCAAAAAAAAGTTGGTTTTGTTTTATCTGCCCGAACTACGCCTGTTTGATTCTCACTGGATGTGGGATACGTAGGCAACCCCCATCGGGTCCAACTTCCTTTTTAAAATAGCCTAAAAAATACCAAAATTTTATTTTTATTGTAAATAAGTAAGGTAACGACATTCTTGTCAAAAAAAGCCGAATGTCCCCAAAAGGGCGCCGGAACGCTGTTTTTGCAAGAACAGCCGCCTTTGGTCATTTTTCAAGGTTTTGGCCGGTTAGCGAACACAGCCTTAAAATCTTCTCCCTCGAAGTGCTGAAAGGCTGTATTGGCAAAGTCGGTATTTTTATGAAAATTTTGAAAAATAGTGATAACTTTTTGAGTCAAAATGAGTCTTGATTTTTCTCCTATTAGTTTTCCTTTTTGAGTCTGTTGGTTTTTATGGTAAAAATTCTGTAGGATGAGTCGTTGTAATCAAAACATTTTATTTTTATGAAAATTTGAAAATCCCAAAATATTTTATTATTCTTATCTCCAGAACTACGCTTGGTCTGATTCACGCGGGGTCATGATACGTAGGCAATTTCCATAGGATTCGACCATAACCAAAAGAAAGAAAAAGAGTGATAAAAAAAAAGAGGAAAAATAAGAGAGAAAAGAAAAAAAAAGACAAAGAAAATAAGAAACCGTGAGAAGGAAGCAACGGCAAAATAAGAGAGGGAAATGAGAGAATAAAAACAAATAGAAGAAGAAGACAAGAATGAAAAAAAAAGAGAGATAAAAAAGGAAGTTGCAAACGGAAATAAAGAAAGCCGGGTTGACGCAAGCAACCGATCAAATGCACAATAGAAACGATCAACTGCTTAGGTGCATTCATTCCCCAAAAATATGCGGTTAACAATCTGTTAAAACCCTGATCGCTAACAAGTTTGTTGTTGTCATCAAGAAACAGGTAGGTGGTTAGTTTGTGTGGCATTCTGGCAACTCACCCATATAACACCCGGTCCAAAAACAAGTTGATCATGGCCAACTAGGAACTTGACGCGAGTGTTATCGATTCTTCCAAAGAGGTGGAAGAGTTGGATGTTAATGTGATGAAAGAAGAGATGTATAAGCTGAAACAACAGATGGCCGAGATGTATCAAGCATGGGCAAAAGGGCACCCACCACCAGCTTACCCCGCCAACCCTGCTTTAATCCCGTCATCGGCTCAGTCCCAGGAACCTCCTGCTACCGATTCGTCCCCGGGCTTTCCCATTTACCACCATTACCAGAGCACCACCTCCCAAACACCACCAGCTCCACCACCTAAGCCAGTTCCATACCCTCCTCCACCAGCCACTCCTGTCTTCGTGGCACCCCCGCCCGCTACGCTCCATATATCCTCCAGCGAGCCCTTATTCCAAGCCAATGATAACCAATATTACCCCCCGGAGCCCACTTTCAAAGCTCCAGAACCCTATTCCTACACGCCCCATCTTGATCTCCCTGTGGAAACTAAGAAACCATCTAAAAATCCCGAACATGAGGAAATGTTCAGGAAAGTTAAAAGCCTGGAACAGTCATTCAGAGACATGGGGGGGTTGGGAGGTCAAGTAAGGGTGGCTTACAAAGATCTTTGTCTGTTTCCAGATGTGCAATTGTCGACAGGGTTTAAGATGCCCCATGGGCACGGTGATCCAGTGGCGCATTTGAGAGGTTTCTGTAGTAAAATGAGGGGAGCTGGCGGGAAAGCCGTGTTGCTAATGGCGTATTTCAGTCAGAGTCTGAGTGGTTCGGCGTTGGAGTGGTACGCTCGGCAGGATTATGGAAGGTGGTATACATGGGATGATCTGGCACAAGCATTCGCTTGTCAATTCCAGTACAATCTTGAGATTATTTCGGATCGTCTGTCTTTGACAAAGATTGAGAAAAATCCCAATGAAAGCATTAGGGAGTATGGTTTTCGGTGGAGAGAACAGGCAGCAAGGGTTGACCCTCCAATGAAAGAGAGTGAAATGGTGGATTATTTTCTGCAGGCCTTAGAACCTACTTATTACGGTCATCTGGTATCAGCTATAGGCAAGTCCTTCAATGAAGTGGTGAAGATGGGCAGTATGGTAGAAGAAGGACTTAAGTCAAACAAAATCATGAGCTATTCGGCTATTAAGGCAACCACCCAGGCCATTCAGAGTGATACTGGGGGAGTAATTGGAGAGAAAAAGAAAGAGGACGTGGCAACGATTGATTCGGGAGCTTGGTTCGGACCCAGGGGCTCACCTCACCACTATAATCAGCCTCGACCCCACCACCAAACCTACCCCCATACCCCGTATAATCCACCCCAATACTACTACCCACCCCCAAACCCCCATTTTTCTGTCCTCCATGCCCAAACATACACTCAACCTCCCGCCCACGCACAATGGCGTGCGCCAGCCCCACAAAATACCTACCCAGCTCCACAAAATGCCTACCCACCCCCACGAGCCTACCGAAACCCTCCTAGACCAAATTTCCGGCCCAATCAAGCATTTAAGAATGAGAGGTTGCAGAAGAATAAAACCTTCACTCCATTGGGAGAATCCTATACTAGTTTGTTCCACAGGTTGAGACAATTGGATATGTTAAGGCCGATTGAGGCAAAGTTACCAAATCCTCCCCCGAGAAATCTTGATTATTCTGTAAGCTGTGAATATTGTTCTGGTGCTCCGGGTCACGACACGGAGAAATGCTGGCATTTGAAAAATGCTATCCAGGAGCTCATTGACACACATCGGATTGAAGTCCAAGCTCCGGAGGCGCCCAACATCAAACAGAACCCGTTGCCGACCCATCAGGAGACAAATATGATTGAGATAGTGCATAAGGGAAGGGAGCCTAAGAAGCCTTCACAGACCGTCATGATGATTCGGTCCAGTGAGGTCAGGCCGGTTGAAAAGTCAACAAGTGAGAAATCAGTGATCAGGTTGAGCGGGAAAAATTGTGAACCATCTGCGGTAGTCAAGAAGGGGTCCTCAAGTGAGGTTGCAACGAAACAAGAAAGGGCAAAAGTGGTTGTGCCCGGAGTGGCGAACAAGCCTTTCGTGATTATGGAGGGTGCCCGCACAGATCCCGTCATTGTCAAGCCAGGCGCTAGGAAGCGCCCAGTAACAACAGTTCCTAGTTCTATGGTTGATCTTGATAAAGAGTTGATTGAAAGGTTCGAGAAGTTGTTCGACGATGTGAACACGGTAGAAATTGGGGAAGGTTCTGGTAATGAAGAGGTGCATTGTGTCGGGCCGAATGTGAAGCTTAGCAATTGGGAAGCCGTTCCTCTCCCTACTCGGAGGGAGTTTTGGTAGTTTTCTTTGTTTTCCTTTCTATTTGGGTCATTCTAGGGTTGTGACCCAGATTTTTACTTTTCGCTTGTGTGATGAACAAACCCTGTTATCCTTTATTTTTAATGAAATGCAATTTCCCTTTTCCATCACTCCTGATAGTTTTTATTTTTGTTTTCTTTTTGTACAATTCTTTCTATGCTGGTCTCAATGACATGACATGCATGAGGAATCTTTGGCCAAGTTTTAAAAGCCAATCTAATTCGGAGAGAATAATCCAAAAATAGAGTGTGATGATGAAGCACAGATTAATGATGTTGAGCGGGTCAAAACCCGATTAGAGCAATTGAGTTGGATCGATGAGAAAAGATTGGCAGCGGTATGTCATGTCCAGTTGTATCAACAGAGAATGGAAAGAGCATATAACAAGAAGGTGCATCCACGGAAGTTTGAAATGGGTCAACAAGTATTGAGACGTATCCTTCCATATCAGGCTGAGGTTTAAGGCAAGTTCGCCCCAAATTGGCAGGGGCCGTTCGTCGTAACTAGAGTGTTGTCCAATGGTGCTTTGTATTTAACAGATATAGAAGGCAAGTGTGTAGAAATGGCTATCAATTCTGATGCGGTAAAGAGATATTATGTATGATTTCTTTGGTTAAATTGTGTTTGTCTGTACTTGGTATGTTTTGAAGATTGGAATAACGAAGGCATTTCTGTTCTGCTATCCAAACACTTTCTCCTTTGTTAAAACTTTGAGCCTTATTTATTTCCTTTCATACCCCTCTTTTGGAATCAAAGCAAATAAGAAAGGATTTCAAAGCTCACTACCAACTTCCAAAATTGCAAAGCACAGTGTGGCCAGAACATACCAAAGATAGCATGATGTAAAGTGGGATATAAGGAGTCACCGGAAGTTTCATCGGTGGAATGATGTGGTAATTTCATGGGGGATGCAAAGGTTCAGATAAAGGGGTCAGAGATGTAAAACAACGGTTTGGGTATAGAACACTCGGGTCATCAAAGGTCATGAGGTTTGAAGGTCAGTCAGAAAGTCAAGCGGTTCAGGGCCAGTTCGGGGAAGCCGGTCAAAACAAAACACGGCAGCGGAGAGACCTTCAGCAAGAATGCCATCAACTAACCACCACATTTTAAACTGACAAGATTTTTCTTTGATTGAAACAGGGGCAGAAAGTTTCGTTGTTTCGGAGAAACCCTCCGTAAAGAAAGGCAAGCACCAGACAGGTATGACCGAAAATTCTCAGGACCCTCTGGAAAATGGGATTTAGTTTAAAATTCAAAACAATCATGAGTAGCATAATCTAGCATAAATGTACCCCAAAGGAATATAAGTTGGTTTCAAAGTCTGCATGTTTGAGATAGGATTCAATTAGGAGTTTTCAGGACCCTCCTGAATAATGGGACCTAGCTTTAAGATTGCTGTTAGATAACAAGATGTAGCGAAAATAATACCTTTAGAAGATATAACTTAGATTTAGAATTGTTGTTTATTTAAGAATTGTCAAGACCCTCCCGGATAATGGGGAGTAGTTTAAGACCCTCTTAGATAACAAGATTTAGCGAAAGTCACACCTTTAGAGGATATAACTTAGATTTATAATTGTGTTTAATTAAGAGTTATCAGGACCCCCTGGATAATAGGACCTAGCTTTCAAATTCTTAGTAATATTTGGTAAAATGATTCAGTTTAACACTCACCTATGTGCCCAGCTACCAAACTGGGGCAGAAAATTTTCTTTGTTTTGTTTATTTTTGTTGAAATCAGGTACCCGCTTGGAGAACGGGGAGAAGCAATTCAAGTTTCAGCAATCAGGCGCCCACCTGGAGAGCAAGGGAATACAGTTCAAGTTTCAGCAATCAGGCGCCACCTGGAGAGCAAGGGAATACAATTCAAGTTTCAGCAATCAGGCGCCCTCCTGGAGAGCAAGGGAATATAATTCAAGTTTCAGCAATCAGGCGCCCACCTGGAGAACAAGGGAATACAATTCAAGTTTCAGCAATCAGGCGCCCACCTGGAGAGCAAGGGAGTACAATTCAAGTTTCAGCTTTCAAGTTTCTTATTTATATTTAGTAACATGATTCAGTTTACACTCACATATGTGCCCAGCTACCAAACTGGGAGCAAAAACTTTCTTTGTTTTTGTCTATTTTGTTGAAATGAGGCGCCCACCTGGAGAGCACGGAAATACATTTCAAGTTCAGCAGTCAGGCGCCCACCTGGAGGGCAAGGGAATACAGTTCAAGTTTCAGCAATCAGGTGCCCACCTGGAGAGCAAGGGAATACAGTTCAAGTTCCAGCAATCAGGCGCCCACCTGGAGAGCAAGGGAATATAATTCAAGTTTCAGCAATCAGGCGCCCACCTGGAGAGCAAGGGAATACATTTCAAGTTCAGCAGTCAGGCGCCCACCTGGAGAGCACGGGAATACATTTCAAGTTCAGCAGTCAGGAGCCCACCTGGAGAGCACGGGAATACATTCAAGTTCATCAGTCAGGCGCCAACCTGGAGAGCACGGGAATACATTCAAGTTCAGCAGTCAGGCGTCCACCTGGAGAAAGGGAAAGCATCTCAAAGTACAATTCGATTTCAGCAATCAGGCGTCCCCTGGAGAAAGGGAAAACATCTCAGATTATAAGTCAAGTCGGTAACAAAGGAATTTCACCGGGAGAATACAAGTCAACGAGGCAACAAGGATCACAAGATCAAGTTTGAAGATATAGATAGGGCTTTTGTATTCATAGATCATAATTTAGTCTAGCTTCTTTTATTTTATCATGGTGTAATAAGGGGGTTCAGTAAGCAGTAGCAGCAGCAGCAGCAGCAACAGTGAAATCACAGCTTCATGGTAGTCCCAGCTACCAAAACTGCCCGAACTACACTGACCTGATTCCTTTTTAGCCAAGGATATGTAGGCAGCCTCAGAAGCAGGGTGCGGTCAACTCTTTCAAAAATGCTTCCCACGGAGTATTCAAACGAGCAAAAATCGCTCGTATCCGCTCACTTTATCTTTGCCCGAAAGCTCTGCGGGTTTCCGAGCAAGGAGGGGCAGGTGTGAGCACGTGATTTATGCCCTACATGAATTACTCCCACAAATTCAAAACAAAATAATTTTTCCCGTTGTTTGCAATTTTGTGGATTTTTGTGGCATTTTTCTGTCAATTGTTTGCATTTGACTGTGCACGTTTATGTTATTTAATCAATAAAAAATATAAAAATACTTGCATTTGCATTTAGGAGTTAATTTTGCATTTTAAGAATTTATTAGTAATTAAGTTATTTTTATAAAATGAAAAATCAAAAATAGTTTATGTTGCACTTTTTAATTTTAATTTTGGAATATTGGTAGTTGTTGCTTTTAGTTTAGATCTCAATTAGTTGTGGTAATTATTTAGGATCAATTAGTATTCTTGATAAGTTAATTTGGTTTTATAATTTAATTTAGGATTTTAGTTTCAATTTTGGAAAAATAAAAAAAAAAAAGAGGAAAAAGAAGAAAACAAAAGGAAATTAGAAAATAAAAAGGAAAAGAGAACAAGGGAATTGAAGAGATCAGGATTGGACCGTCTTCACTCAAGCCCAAACGTTTTCCCTAATACCCGGTTACACCCGCCCAGAACCAGCCCAGCTCCACCTACTATACCCGTCCAAACTTCCTCCCCCTCTTTTAAATAAAACGCCAGCGTTTGGAGTTCCAATTGGGATTCAATCTGAGCCCCTCATTCACCCTATCCAACGGCCATGATTGCCTTCCACGATATAATTAATATGTCCGAACGGGATTAATCTCAACCTCGTCCAAACAAAGCCCTTTCATCTCCTTCTCTCCTCTCTTTCATCAGAGAGCCCATGAACCCTAACCAGCCGCCCCATAATCCATCCATTGTCTCCAGCGGCGGCGACGCCATAGACCACTCTAAATGACCCCAAATCGATATCCCAGAACCCTCTCCCTCTCCTCATCCCAAATATCCAACCCGTTACCCTCGAATCCACTCCAAACTCTTCGAATCTAGAATCCAAGTTTGACCCCTAGAAAACTCGAAGCCATTTTTCGTCAAGGCTGGCAACATGCACGTTCATGGAGTGCCATTCTCTCAAGCTTTGAAGTCTGGGATCGACATAAATTTGTTTGAGTCTTTGACCCGTCCGGTTCCGTTGGTTCGATTTGGTAAGTCCCTTTTCCCTTTTGTGTTTCCTTCCGTCAACACCTTATCATCCTCCTTTTACCTTTTCTTTAACCTAGTTTTTATAACAATTCGGTCGAAAAGCTGATTCACCCTCTGAGTTGAAATTTGTCTTTCTGTTTACCATGTTTGTTTTCCTTTTCCTCTTTCTCCCTTCTTCTTTGTTGAAATCCATTTCTATTTTTTTAGTTAGTTTGTTAAACATGATTAAGTTTCTGTTTCGTGATTTTTACCTAGTTAATTTAAATAAGTTTAATTTAGTTAACCTCTTGCTATATAAGATTAAGTTAATTGATTCATGCACCCTCGTCATGGTTTGATTGCATTTTTTTAAAGGGTTTTCCGGTTTCTTCTTTTGAGAATTTTGGGTCGGTTCTTGAAGTAGGAATCCTTGTTTGATTTTCTTTGGACTCTGAAACTTCAGAGGCCCAAAAAGGAATTAGCTTGGGTTACAAACTAGTATCACATTAGGCCATTGGGTCAGCTTGTCCAACGTAAATGGTTGGGGGTAATTTCAGGGGTCGTGGGGGGTAGTTTAGGAAATTGGCATAATGAATCTTTAGTGTAACTGAAATGGAAGCTTCCTAGAAGCTGGGGGGACTGCCTTGCAAAATTGATAATTAACTAGGGACTCCTAAGCTAAAATCAGAATTTGAAAAGGGCCTAAAGGAAAAACTAATTCCTAATGTGCTGCCCTACTTCCTTGCCTATAAAGGCACATTTTCTTGCCATTCAAGGCAGAGACCTTAGAGAAAAGGAGGAGATAAAAAATCAAAGAAAATCAAACGGCTGAAGATTTTAAAAAAAAAACATTGTTCCATTGGTTTCCTTTTCTGTAATTTTAAAGTTTGAATCCCTGAAGTAATCTTTGGTTCTTGAGGTTGTATTCCTTTTTCTGAAGTTATTTCTGGTTCACATGGGATTAGAGGTGGTTTAATTTGGGTTTGGAAAGCTGGTTTTAAGCTGAGGGTGTGCTTGAAATTCTGTTTCAATTCAAGTTTGATTTTGGGGTTTGCTGTGTATCAACACTGATTTTTCCTGAGTTCTTTTGGCATTATTTCACTACTGGGATTCAGGCTGTTCTGCTCCTGCTTATTGACTGATCCCTGTGCTTTCCTTTTATTCCCAGTTATTTCCTTGCAAACCATTGTCAACATATGATGTGCTACAAGTTAGAACCAAACTGAATCCTTGTAAAGATCTGAGAATTTGAATCGGGATTTAAATAGAAACATTGGTTATTGTTGTATTGTTGTTAGATCTTGCTGTTTTATGTCATTAAGTTTCCCTGTTTTGCCATAATTTAGTTTTCTCGGGTGTGTTGGTCTGCTTACTTATGATCAATGGTTTAAGGCTGTTTGGTTATTAGAATAAGTGTTTGGATTCAGAATATTAGCTCTGTAATAGTAAATGAAATCCAATGTATGATTGGACTGTTAAACATGCTGTAAGGGTAGAGTGCTTGGGTACGTCAGGTTGGTGTTTCTGTAGCTCGAAATTAGGAGCTGTCATGTTATAGCATTGTCCGGAGTTTTGTTCTACAATTTGGGGTGCTTTACATTATCATATTCAACTAAGAATTGCCATGGTCTATATGAGTTTTGAATTCCTTATGTTTATTTGTGAAGGTTAGCTTAGAAATTAAAGTGCACGCATGATTATTTGGTTAGTGTGTCACAATGGTTATCATTTGGATGTGCTTGACTTAAGACGTTTTGGGCTGGACGGTTGTTGTAATTCTATTGGGCATATTGTTAGTTTTAAGAGGGGTTCATGAATTTCTTTAAGTATTTGTCTTGTTTGTGAGATTTTAATCAATCATATGGCAGCATTAGTTTTTGGTTTGCAAATACGAAATCCATCCCCTCTTTTGTTTGCATTCTCATTACTATGCCTACATCAGTTTTGTGTGCTTCTTTGGTTAATGTTTTCCTCCTCGTTGTACTCTTCTAATTAGTAATGTTATCCTGTTGTCTCCACATTCCGAATTCTGTTTGCTTTTGCTATTCTATGGGTTCGATAAGCGACCCATTTGATATTCGAATTGAGCGTGCCTCCCGAGAGCTGGGCTCTACGTTTGGGCTCAAACGAAATTTGCTGCGGAGCCCAGCACTTTGTGCCATGGTGATTCCGTTGAGCCATTGGGACTCGCTTTAGGCTAAGCCAAATTCTGGAATTGGTATTGGATGGACTTCACTTAGTCGTAATTTTTAGAAACCCTTTAATTAGAATAATTCGAGGCGTGCCAAGCCAAACAAAAATCACAATGCGTGGCCCTCATTTAATTATTTCTTTTAAAACCCTTAGAATTCGAGGCGTGCCATTTAGCAAATTTTCCATGGCCCTCGCAAACTTGAAAATGTATAGTTGCTTTAGGCGCGTAATTTAAATTAACTTCCTTAAACTCGGGTGTGAATTTCATGTGACCCAAATCCAAATCTCAACAACGCTAGATAAAATGTGTCGCGGACCGCGGGTGCATTTCATGTGGCGTGGTCCAAGGCGTGTTTTAAATAGCGTTGAATCTTTCTAAAAATGATTAAAAGCGGTTAATAAATTAAAATCTACCATAGGCTAAAATATGTTTTAAATTTCAGATAATAGGCCATCAATAACAGTTGAGCGACCGTGCTAGAACCACGGAACTCGGGAATGCCTAACACCTTCTCCCGGGTTAACAGAATTCCTTACCCGGATTTCTGGTTCGCGGACTGTAATACAGAGTCAATCTTTTCCTCGATTCGGTATTTGAACCGGTGACTTGGGACACCATAAATCTCCCAAGTGGCGACTCTGAATCTCTTAATAAACAATCCCGTTTCGATTGTCCTTTAATTGAAAAAACTCCCTTATACCCTTACCCTTTCCGGGTGTAGGTAAAAGGAGGTGTGACAGCTCTCGCGACTCTGCTGGGGACAGGAACCAAGAACTTTTGGTTCAGGGTTCAAAATTCGAGCTTAGAATAATTGTTATATTTGGCTTTGTTTATTATCTGATTTTATTACATGTGGGCCTAATGTGCTAAATGTTGCTTTTTACCGCTTTGATATTATCTGAAACTGTATATAAACTGCTACAAAATCCTTCTTTTCTCATCTTCGGGGATGTGCTCGATGGTCGAGACTCCCTATTCTGTTAGTGTCATACCTTGAAATAAGAAAGAGGCTCGGACAAGTTACTAAGCCGGATGGCCTTTTGGTTCCCGGTACGTAGCCCCCTCCTCGGCTCGAGTTGTCCGCTCGGGTACACAGTCTAGAACAAATACCCAGGTTTTGAGCCTAGAATAACTCAGCCTCATGTCGGATCCCTAGTAGGAACGTTTGTTTGCATCATGTGCATTTGACTTTGGAGACTCAACCCAGGGGTTGGGTCTGTCTAGGACAGGTGTACCAAAAATGAAAAAGACCATCCTGATGCATCTTACTTGCTGCTTGTGCATTTATTTGCTTTGGATTTGCATGCTGACCAACTTTTGAATAATGGGAGAAAGTTAGGAAAGGAGAATAGCAGTGTGAGGGTTAACTGAGTTAATAACCTGTTTTGAAAAACCAATGTCTAAATGGTACTGAAACTCTGCCGAATTTTTGGGAAAAATGAAATTGAAAAAAAAGGAGAAAGTTTTGTTCTCATAAAAAAGTTGGTTTTGTTTTATCTGCCCGAACTACGCCTGTTTGATTCTCACCGGATGTGGAATACGTAGGCAACCCCCATCGGGTCCAACTTCCTTTTTAAAATAGCCCAAAAAGTACAAAAATTTATTTTTATTGTAAATAAGTAAGGTGACGCCATTCTTGTCTAAAATAGCCGAATGTCCCCAAAAGGGCGCCGGAAGGCTGTTTTTGCAAGAACAGCCGCCTTTGGTCATTTTTCAAGGTTTTGGTCGGTTAGCGAACACAGCCTTAATATCTTCTCCCTCGAAGTACTGAATGGCTGTATTGGCAAAGCCGGATATTTTTATGAAAATTTTGAAAAATAGTGATAACCTTTTGAGTCAAAATGAGACTTGATTTTTCTCCTGTAAATTTCCTTTTTGAGTCTGTTGGTTTTTATGGTAAAAATTCGGTAGGATGAGTCGTTGTAATCAAAACATTTTATTTTTATGAAAATTTGAAAATCCCAAAATGTTTTATTATTTTTATCTCCAGAACTACGCTTGGTCTGATTCATGCGGGGTCATGATACGTAGGCAATCTCCATAGGATTCGACCATAACCAAAAGAAAGAAAAAGAGTGATAAAAAAAAGAGGAAAAATAAGAGAGAAAAGAAAAAAAGAGAGAAAGAAAATAAGAAACCTTGAGAAGGAAGCAACGGCAAAATAAGAGAGGGAAATAAGAGAATAAAAACAAAGAGAAAAGGAAGGCAAGAATGAAAAAAAAAGAGAAAAAGGGAAGTTGCAAACGGAAATAAGGAAAGCCGGGATGACGCAAGCAACCGATCAAATGCACAATAGAAACGGTTAACTGCTTAGGTGCATTCATTCCCCAAAAATGTGCGGTTACCAATCTATTAAAACCCTGATCGCTAACAGGTTTGTTGTTGTCGTCAAGTAACAGGCAGGTGGTTAGTTTGTGTGGCATTCTGACAACTCACCCATATAACACCCGGTCCAAAAACAAGTTGATCATGGCCAACCAGGAACTTGACGCGAGTGTTATCGATCCTTCCAGAGAGGTGGAAGAGTTGGATGTTAATGTGATGAAAGAAGAGATGTATAAGCTGAAACAACAGATGGCCGAGATGTATCAAGCATGGGCAAAAGGGCACCCACCACCAGCTTACCTCGCCAACCCTGCTTTAATCCCGCCACCGGCTCAGTCCCAGGAACCTCCTGCTACCGATTCGTCCCCGGGCTTTCCCATTTACCACCATTACCAGAGCACCACCTCCCAAACACCACCAGCTCCACCACCCAAGCCAGTTCCATACCCTCCTCCACCAGCCACTCCTGTCTTCGTGGCACCCCCGACCGCTACGCTCTACATATCCTCCAGCGAGCCCTTATTCCAAGCCAATGATAACCAATATTACCCCCCGGAGCCCACTTTCAAAGCTCCAGAACCTATTCCTACACGCCCCATCTTGATCTCTCTGTGGAAACTGAGAAACCATCTAAAAATCCCGAACAGGAGGAAATGTTCAGGAAAGTTAAAAGTCTGGAACAGTCATTCAGAGACATGCGGGGGTTGGGAAGTCAAGTAAGGGTGTCTTACAAAGATCTATGTCTTTTTCCATATGTGCAATTACCGGCAGGGTTTAAGATGCCCAAGTTTGATTTGTATGATGGGCACAGTGATCCAGTGGCGCATTTGAGAGGTTTCTGTAGCAAAATGAGGGGAGCTGGCGGGAAAGCCGAGTTGCTAATGGCGTATTTCAGTCAGAGTCTGAGTGGTTCGACGCTGGAGTGGTACGCTCGGCAGGATCATGGAAGGTGGTATACATGGGATGATCTTGCACAAGCATTCGCTTGTCACTTCCAGTACAATCTTGAGATTATTCTAGATCGTCTGTCTTTGACAAAGATTGAGAAAAAGCACAATGAACGCTTCAGGGAGTATGGTTTTCGGTGGAGAGAACATGCAGCAAGGGTTGACCCTCCAATGAAAGTGAGTGAAATGGTGGATTATTTTCTGCAGGCCTTAGAACCTACTTATTACGGTCATCTGGTATCAGCTATAGGCAAGTCCTTCAATGAAGTGGTGAAGATGGGCAGTATGGTAGAAGAAGGACTTAAGTCAAACAAAATCATGAGCTATTCGGCTATTAAGGCAACCACCCAGGCCATTCAGAGTGAAATTGGGGGAGTAATTGGAAAGAAAAAGAAAGAGGGCGTGGCAACGATTGATTCGGGAGCTTGGTTCGGACCCAGGGGCTCACCTCACCACTATAATCAGCCTCGACCCCACCACCAAACCTACCCCCATACCCCGTATAATCCACCCCAACACTACTACCCACCACAATGGCGTGCGCTATCCCCACAAAATACCTACCCAGCTCCACAAAATGCCTACCCACCCCTACGAGCCTATCGAAACCCTCCTAGACCAGATTTTCGGTCCAATCAAGCATTTAAGAATGAGAGGTTGCAGAAGAAGAAAACCTTCACTCCATTGGGAGAATCCTATACTAGTTTGTTTCACAGGTTGAGACAATTGGATATGTTAAAGCCGATTGAGTCAAAGTTGCCAAATCCTCCCCCGAGAAATCTTGATTATTCTGTAAGCTGTGAATATTGTTCTGGTGCTCCGGGTCATGACACGGAGAAATGCTGGCATTTGAAACGCTATCCAGGAGCTCATTGATACACATCGGATTGAAGTCCAAGCTCCGGAGGCGCCCAACATCAAACAGAACCCGTTGCCGACCCATCAGGAGACAAATATAATTGAGATAGTGCATAAGGGAAGGGAGCCTAAGAAGCCTTCACAGACCGTCATGATAATTCGGTCCAGTGAGGTCAGGCCGGTTGAAAAGTTAACAAGTGAGAAATCAGTGATCAGGTTGAGCGGGACAAACAGTGAACCATATGCGGCAGTCAAGAAGGGGTCCTCAAGTGAGGTTGCAACGAAACGGCAAAAGTGGTTGTGCCCGTAGTGGCGAACAAGCCTGTCGTGATTATGGAGGGTGCCCGCACTGATCCCGTCATTGTCAAGCCAGGCGCTAGGAAACGCTCAGTAACAACAGTTCCTAGTTCTGTGGTTGATCTTGATAAAGAGTTGATTGAAAGGTTCGAGAAGTTGTTCGACGATGTGAACACGGTAGAAATTGGGGAAGGTTCTGGTAATGAAGAGGTGCATTTTGTCGGGCCGAATGTGAAGCTTAGCAATTGGGAAGCCGTTCCTCTCCCTACTCAGAGGAAGTTTTGGTAGTTTTCTTTGTTTTCCTTTCTATTTGGGTCATTCCAGGGTTGTGACCCAGATTTTTACTTTTCGCTTGTGTGATAAACAAACCCTATTATCCTTTATTCTTAATGAAATGCAATTTCCCTTTTCCATCACTCCTGATAGTTTTTATTTTTGTTTTCTTTTTGTACAATTTTTTTTATGCTGGTCTCAATGACATGACATGCATGAGGAATCTTCGGCCAAGTTTTAAAAGCAAATCTAATTCGGAGATTATATTCCAAAAATAGAGTATGATGATGAAGCACAGATTGATGATGATGAGCGGGTCAAAACCCGATTGGAGCAATTGAGTTGGATCGATGAGAAGAGATTGGCAGCGGTATGTCATGGCCAGTTGCATCAACAGAGAATGGCAAGAGCATATAACAAGAAGTGTTTCCACGGAAGTTTGAAATGGGTCAACAAGTATTGAGACATATCCTTCCACATCAGGCTGAGGCCGAAGGCAAGTTCGCTCCAAATTGGTAGGGGTCGTTCGTCGTAACTAGAGTGTTGTAAAATGGTGCTTTGCATTTAACAGATATAGAAGGCAAGTGTGTAGAAATGGCTATCAATTCTAATGCGGTCAAGAGATATTATGTATGATTTCTTTGGTTAAATTGTGTTTGTTTGTACTTGGTATGTTTTAAAGATTGGAATGACGAAGGCATTTCTATTCTGCTATCCAAACACTTTCTCCTTTGTTACCCCTTTGAGCCTTATTTCTTTCCTTTCATACCCCTCTTTTGGAATCAGTAGCAAGGAGCAGAAACGTAAGAGAAAAAGAAAAAAAACCAACAAAACAACAAAAAAGAAAAGGAAATAAAAAGAAAGAAAAAAAAGAAAGAGATAAGAGAAAATCACAACAATAAAGCAATTTATATGACATGAACTACGTTTGACCTGATTCCTTTTAAGGATACGTAGGCAGCCTCACGGTTCGGTCCCATCAAATAAAAATCCAAAAGTCCCCCAAGCAAGAAACTGGGGCAGAAGTTGTGGTTGTTGTAAGAAATCTGATGCCGAAAGTTGTAATTTTAACCCAGTTGAATTGTTTTGAGCCTTTGATACCCTTTCTTTCTAACCCTGTCCAAAAGCCCACGTTACGGTCCAAAGAAAGACCTTCTGATCAGTCTTCGAGAAATGCCAAGTCGAGCAAGTAGAAGTGATTCATGTCAGGGGCAACACTCTGGTCCGAGCGGGAAAAATAAAAAATGAGAGAGTCTTATTGGTGAAAACCCTCACGGGCACCGTAAGGCGACGGGAGCTGAGAGAAATAAAAATGAGAGAGTCTTGTTGGTGAAAACCTTCACGGGCACCTTGAGGCGAAAGTGAGTTGAGAGATGAACAAATGAGAGAGGTCTGTTGTTGAAAACCTTTCAGGGCACCGCAGGATGAATAAGGTCAAGGTTTGGGTGAAGAAATCAGGTTATGGAATTCCGGGGCAACAAAGTATGGCAACTGAAGGTTGATTGGGTGGACAGATTGGGCCGATTAATCCGAAATGCATGTCATGATCGTTGGTGCCAGATGTTCCACTCAGATAAGTCTCTTCTCCTTTTCCTTTTAGCAAGTCGTCCGGTTTTGGACTTTCTTTATCCTTAACTCTCAAGGTCATTGCATTTCATTTCTTTTGGGGTTTGTTTCTCTAAGATGTTTCAATGTCAGTCTTGTTCAAAGCAAATAAGAAAGGATTTCAAAGCTCACTACCAACTTCCAAAATTGCAAAGCACAGTGTGGCCAGAACATACCAAAGATAGCATGATGTAAAGTGGGATATAAGGAGTCACCGGAAGTTTCATCGGTGGAATGACGTGGTAATTTCATGGGGGATGCAAAGGTTCAGATAAAGGGGTCAGAGATGTAAAACAACGGTTTGGGTATAGAACACTCGGGTCATCAAAGGTCATGAGGTTTGAAGGTCGGTCAGAAAGTCAAGCGGTTCAGGGCCAGTTCGGGGAAGCCGGTCAAAACAAAACACGGCAGCGGAGAGACCTTCAGCAAGAATGCCATCAACTAACCACCACATTTTAAACTAACAAGATTTTTCTTTGATTGAAAGAGGGGCAGAAAGTTTCTTTGTTTCGGAGAAACCCTCCGCAAAGAAAGGCAAGCACCACACCGGTATGACCGTAAATTCTCAAGACCCTCTGGAAAATGGGATCTAGTTTAAAATTCAAAGCAATCATGAGTAGCATAATCTAGCATAAATGTACCCCAAAGGAATATAAGTTATTTTCAAAGTCTGCATGTTTGAGATAGGATTCAATTAGGAGTTTTCAGGACCCTCCTGAATAATGGGACCTAGCTTTAAGATTGCTGTTAGATAACAAGATATAGTAAAAATAATACCTTTAGAGGATATAACTTAGATTTAGAATTGTTGTTTAATTAAGAATTGTCAGGACCCTCCCGGATAATGGGGAGTAGTTTAAGACCCTCTTAGATAACTAGATTTAGGAAAGTCACACCTTTAGAGGATATAACTTAGATTTATAATTGTCGTTTAATTAAGAGTTGTCAGGACCCCCCTGGATAATAGGACCTAGCTTTCAAATTCTTAGTAATATTTGGTAAAATGATTCAGTTTAACACTCACCTATGTGCCCAGCTACCAAACTGGGGCAGAAAATTTTCTTTGTTTTGTCTATTTTTGTTGAAATCAGGTACCCCCTTAGAGAACAGGGAGAAGCAATTCAAGTTTCAGCAATCAGGCGCCCACCTGGAGAGCAAGGGAATACAGTTCAAGTTTCAGCAATCAGGCGCCCACCTAGAGAGCAAGGGAATACAATTCAAGTTTCAGCAATCAGGCGCCCACCTGGAGAGCAAGGGAATACAATTCAAGTTCAGTAATCAGGCGCCCACCTGGAGAGCAAGGGAATACAATTCAAGTTTCAACAATCAAGCGCCCACCTGGAGAGCAAGGGAGTACAATTCAAGTTACAGCTTTCAAGTTTCTTATTGATATTTGGTAACATGATTCAGTTTACACTCACATATGTGCCCAGCTACCAAACTGGGAGCAAAAGATTTTCTTTGTTTTTGTCTACTTTCTGTATTTAAGCTTTAAATATCAAGTAAGGTTGATAAATTTGTTTCCTAATAGTTAGAACTCACGGGACGGTGATCGGAAACCATGAGTTCGAGTTATTCGACTTGTAGTAGACTATTTTGTAGGTTGTTTTGTGTTTCTTTTGGGATGTCTATTTTGCTGATGTTTTATAGAGTTTTGGAGGATAAAAGATGTGGAGGAATACCACATAATGACGAAATGGTGAGCTGGTTATTCGTCGTTACATTTTTAGGTTGTTTGACACTACTATAGTTGTCGTTTTGGGTATGAAGTGATTGGAGTGTGTTGGGCTGTTGTAAGATAAATATATTATGTATGTCGACTTTCATCCACTGTAGGAGGTAACTATATTGTGTTATTTCATGTGCTTAAGGTTATCTTGACATTGATTAAGATGGACTAGACATGAACTAGTGAATAAAGTTGCTAATTGAGGATAATTGGAGTTGTGGATTATTTTCTTTATTATAAACATATGGTATAAGGCTGGAATCATTGATGAATGAATTTATTATTATGTTAATGATACTATTAAGTTAAAGTAAGAAGTCTATAATGGGTGATATAGGGTATACGAATTCCAATTGGAGCTTAACGCACGTCGTGAAGTAGTTATGACTTGTTGTTGTTTTATGGTGTCTTGTTATTGATAATTTTGTATTGCTGGATATCTCTGGTCATTGTTGTTGGTATATGGTATTATAGGAGGCTCTTGTTACAGGGGAGTTGCTGCCCAAATTTACATAAACAAGCTACTAGTTTAAGTTGCGAACTTAGCCTTTACTCAACACTTATTTTGAATCTCCTTATGTTGTGGTAGATTGAGTTGATTTGTTTGAAGAATTGCTTGGAAGGCATTAAGAACTCAATGGAGTTAAGGTATGTTAAGGCTAAACATTTTCTTCATTTTAGCATGATCCAGTAACTACATGTGTTTGATAACGAGACATAAAGAGAAGTTCATATTCCTGAATTTATGTACATTTTTCTAGTCTCATAAGTTACAGCATTCTCCCTTATCGGGACTTCATATTCAGTTTAGTTTTGTCTTCTTTTACCAAGAGAGCAGAGAGACTAAATATATACAGTATTATAGTATTTTTACCACCATCGAGCTATAATCGACGGGCAGGCCCTTATTGGGTAACCTCTAATCAGATAGTGAGTTATATGCCGAGCCTACTGCGTCCGAGCGCCTATGAGCAAGCCCAGAATGGCCCAGATACAGAGCATAGTATGGTCGAGCGCCTATGAGCGAGCCTACTACGGAGCAGTTACACATACCGAGCCTTATAAGGTCGGACAGCTATTTTACTTACTATATTGAGAGAGTTGAGTCACTATCAGCAGGTAAGCATATCTTCAGATTACCTTTGACTCCCAGTTACTTTCAGTTATTATATTACGAGTTCAGTTTCAGCTTTCAGTTATTTTGTTGCCTTACATACTCGGTAAATTATTTCATATTGACGTCCCCTTTGTCGGGGACGCTGCATTTTATGCCTGCAGGTCCTCATTGACAGTTGGACAGACCCTCTCAGTAGACAAAGTCAAACATCAGCTTAGTTGGTAAGCTCCACTTCCTCGGAGTTACTAGGTCTATACCTTGGAGTCCATTTTATATATACAGGTTTGATGGGTAGGTCGAGGCCCTGTCCCGACCATGATATAGTTCAGTTATCCCTAGAGGCTTGTAGACGAGTCCTGTACATTTTTTTATATCACTATTGTGGCTTTACCAGCCCTATGTAGATGTTTGGTTTGGTATTGCTGGTTATAGATATTATTTTCAGATGATTCAGAATATGGCCTCATCGGCCTAAGTTGAGGGTTACCCCTCCAGAGTTCACAGTTAGAGAGTGGTACGCTCGGGCCGAGTATGGCACCGGGTGCCGGCCACGCCTCTTCTAGTTTGGGGCGTAACATTTGCCAAGATTTGAGACTTGATGGTTGTTCGGGGTTGATAATCGATGTCGTACCCACTGATCTCGACGGCCCATTTGGCCAATCGACCCGAGAGTTCTGGCTTGTGCAAAATGTTGCAAAGGGGGTAGGTGGTTACAACACAAATTGGGTGACATTGTAAATACGGTTTTAATTTCCTAGAGGTGCATATTAAAGCAAGCGCTAATTTTTCTAAGTGCGGGTACCGGGTCTCGGTTTCACCTAAGGTCCACCTAACATAATAGACAGGAATATGCGTACCTTGCTCTTCTCGAACTAAGACCCCACTTACCGCTACCTCCGAGACCTCTAAGTATAAGTAAAGTTGCTCGTTCGCCTTCGGGGTGTGAAGCAATGGCGGGCTTGACAGGTATCGTTTGAGTTCCTCCAAGGCCTGTTGACATTCCGGGGTCCATGCGAAATTGTTCTTTTTCTTAAGCAGTGAGAAGAACCGGTGGCTCCTATCTGAGGACCTCAAAATAAAATGACCCAGGGCGGCTATGCGTCCTGTTAACCTTTGTACAACCTTGACATTATCAACAGCTGTGATGTCTTCGATTGCCTTGATTTTATCGGGGTTTATCTCAATTCCCTGATTTGATACCATAAAGCCGAGGAACTTGCCCGAACCGACCCCGAATGCACATTTCTCCGGATTAAGCTTCATGTTGTACTTTCTCAGTACGTCTAAGGTCTCCTGCAAATGTTTCAAATGGTCCTTTGCTCGCAAGGACTTAACTAGCATGTCATCAATATAAACCTCCATTGATTTACCTATTTGTTCTTCGAACATTCGATTCACTGGGCGTTGATAAGTAGCACCAGTATTTTTTAGTCCGAATGGCATTACATTATAGCAATAGGTGTCATATTTAGTGATAAACGAAGTCTTTTCCTGATCCTTCGGGTTCATTTGTATTTGATTGTATCCGGCATAGGCATCGAGAAAAATAAGTATCTGATGGCCGGCCGTGGCATCGATCATGCGATCTATATTCGGCAAAGGAAAGGAATCTTTAGGGCATGCCTTGTTTAAATCCTTATAATCTACGCACATTCTAAGTTTGTTTCCCTTTTTAGGGACTAAGTTTGTCTCCGTTGGTGGTTTCACTTACCATGTTGAAGCCGTTAAGTACCCAAGCAGCAGGCACGATTTGATTTTGGAGGCCGAGTTGCTCTACGACCCTTGATCGAATAATATTGCCAAGCTACCTGGATCAATCAACACACTTTTAACTTGAATATTATTCATAAGGATAGATATTACCAGTGCGTCGTTGTGAGGTTGTTCGATCCCCTCTGCATCGTTGTCGTTGAAAGACAAGGTTTCTTCTGGTAAGTAGTTCGGAGTGTGCTTCTCCCTTGTGATTGTCACTTTGGTGCGTTTAAATATCGGTCCTTGAGGAATATTGACCCCACCAAAGATCATGTGAATTACATGTTGTGACTCTTCCTGCTTGTTCTGTCTGTTTAAATCTCTATTTTTGTAGTGGTTCTTGGCTCGATCCCTTAAGAATTCTCGAAGGTGTCCCTCGTTGAATAAACGAGCTACCTCCTCCCTCAGCTGTCTGCAATCTTCGGTTATATGACCATGGGTACCATGGTATTTGCATATTTGATTAGGATTCCTCTGAGCTGGGTCGGTCTATAGGAGCCTGGGCTATCTGGTATCCTTGATTCTTCCAATGGTTGATATAGTACCTGACCCATCAATGCTGAAGTTGTATTCTGATAGTCGCGGTGTTTCCGTGGGCTCGACATCTATATCGAAGCCATTTTTACTCATGAGCCTTCGGGAGTTCTGTCCCCGATCATTCCTTCGATCATTTCGAGCGGGGTTACGTCCTGGGTCGTTATTTCTACGATCTGCATTGTATGGTAGGTACCGATATCTGTTCGATCGGGGTTCTATGTCGATGTCCCTTTGAATTCTACTGACGGGCCTATTCGGGTAAACGGAAGGGGTTCTCAATTGATCATCCTCGACCCTGATCTTTGACTGGTATCGATTATGTACATCGGCCCATGTCACAGCTGGATATTCAATTAAATTTTGCTTCATTTGTCGTGACACAATCGAACTTCGCTCGTTCAAACCTTGAGTAAAAGCATGAACACCCCAATCGTCTGTGACCGGGGGTGAGTCCATGCGTTCCATCTGGAACCGAGATACGAATTCCCTTAGCATTTCGCTATCCTTTTGTCTTACTTTGAAGAGGTCCAACTTCCTAGCTGCAACCTTTATTGCTCCGTCGTGTGCCTTTACGAATGAATCTGCAAGCATGGCGAAGGAATCGATGGAATTGTGCGGCAAATTGTGGTACCATATCATTGCCCCTTTCGATAAAGTCTCTCCAAAATTTTTCAATAGAACGGATTCAATCTCATGTCTTCTAAGTCATTCCCCTTTATTGTGCATGTATAAGAAGCAACATGCTCATTAGGGTCAGTGGTTCAATTATATTTGGGAATTTCTGGCATGCGGAATTTTTTCGGGAAGGGCTTTGGAGCGGCACTTGGAGGGAAAAGCTTCTACACGAATTTCTTCGAATCCAAACCCTTTAGAATGGGTGTAGGCCCCGGTATTTGATCGACCCGGGAGTTGTATATTTCTACCTTTTTATCATTTGCCTCGATTTTCTTTTCTCCTGATTCAATCCATTTAGTGAGCTCCTCGAGCATCTTCATAATGGCGGGGTCAGTCCCCGACTCAATGGTGTTCGATTTCTCCGGTACAGGTTCGGCTCTATGAATAACTTCTTGTGATATCTCGAGCTCAATTCTTCTTGGTGCTCGATTCTGATTTTGGAGTTGCACTATCGCAGCTTGTTGAGTCTGTAACATTTCGAATATCATTCGAAGGCTGATTATGCCTTCTTTACCATTTTGTGCGTTTTGATCGGCCGCTCGGGCATTTTTGCGGATGTTGTTTTCAGGGTCGATGCCCAAATTCCCATTAATGGCAATATGGGAGCTGACATCGACTGGGTCTACGGCCGATGGTCGATCGGGGTTGACTAGATATACTCCGTTTCTCGGGGCGACTACGTGTTCGTTCTCGCCATGAAGACAAAGGCCATTGTCTGCGTGAGTGGGTTCCACTAGAGAGTTTAATATGTTGATTCCTGAAATCAAAGACACTTACGAGAACAAGCGTAAACCAGTGTGTGGTATGGGAATTAATACTAGGCAATCACTATTATCCTTAGCCCTACAGTGGATGCCAAACTGTTTACCCTTAAAATTAGATAACAATTAAACTTATAAAGCAGTTTTAAGGACACGTGATTTCACCTAATATCAATTGATAAATGTAAAGATTAGTACTAGAAATTGACAACGAGATAAAGCAAACCAGTGTTGAAACGTAATTCAGCCATCGAGATTGAGTGGCCTCAATCAATACCCGAATAGTTAAGAAATAAGCAAACTGATGAACAAGAATATAAGCTAGACAGAAAGTATTGTATTGCTTTGATATGCATAAATGTTCGGTCTCTACAAAATAATTAGAACCCTCTTTATATAGTAGAGGATCCTATCAATGGTACAATTCTAATTATGGAAGTAAATCTCATGATTAGCCTAAACAACCACCCTTGATTTGATCTGTTCCGAGATTATCACCATGATCTTCGACCAGTCACAGATATCTCGCCTTTCCGTTATTATGCAGTCATCGATCTTGCCCGATGTCTATCCCATTTGACCTCGATCACTACTGACCTCGATCACTACTGACCTTGATCTCAACAGGCATCTGGAACCCCGAACTCAGTACCCAGTCTTCGTGCCTTGGTGCCCAGTCTTCGATCCTTCACCCCGGCAAATCAGTAAAATCGGGTAGGCCCGATTTTAGCCGTATACAAATTTAAGTCATGATTATTTTCTAAGCCAGCCTCAACCTTGGGTTGTTGTTTATATAATTATATATTTTGTTTGTGCATAAGAAGTTAAAAAAGAAGGTGGTTGTGACCAGAAACAAAGATGATATATACCATCAACATTTATTATTTTTCATCTTAATTATGTATATGTTTAAAAACATTTTGACAAATGTGTATTTAATTCATATTCAGTGACACGTCCTTTGATATAATTCATAAAGCAGTGAATTTAATCAAAAGTTCGGTTTTACTGAATTTTGGATCAGTATCGGTTAGTGATGTACGGTCCTATTAAACAACTTTGTTGCAATCTAGATGATCGAGTTAGAGAGAAGAAATGAAAGTTGAGCAATGCAGAGAAGAACTAACTCATTTCATACAATGAAATCTCCTATCTATTTTATACAGAAGCTATGTATATATACATGTACATCTAACTAACTCTAACTAACTTCCACTAACTACTTCTAATAACTTAGCTGGTGACAGTTGTCATCTAAGATCCTAACAGCCTAACAATGTGAGTTGGAGGAGCTTCTTGACAGTTATGGCTCATATTTGATTCGTCAACACCTCTCTCAAGATGATGGTTGAAATAGTTCTTTCAACCCCAGCTTGGATAGTAAGTAATGATGTTGTGGCTTTCCCAGACTTTTTGTCAGTAGATCAGCCTGTTGTTTTTTTGTAGAAACATAGTGTGTCTTTACCAATCCTTGAATAATTTTTTCTCTAACAAAGTGACAATCTATGTCAATGTGTTTTGTGCTTTCGTGGAATATGGAATTGCCTGCAATCTGGATTGCAGCCTTGCTGTCATAGTATAGATCAATAGGTACTTCAACCTCCACTCATAATTCTTTGTATAGACCTGTTAACCAGGTTAATTCAGCCACCACTGAGGCCATGCTTCTGAACTCTACTTCTGCAGAGCTCCTTGCCACGGTGTCTTGCTTCTTTGACTTCTAAGAGACTAAAGTATTTCCAAACTTCAGTAGATAGCCTGTAACAGATTTTCTAGTCTGCAAACAGTCTCCCAGTCTAAGCCACAGTAGGCTCTTAGTTTCCCAGAGCTTTCAAAAGGCATCAGCAATCCTAAACCAGGTGTATTCTTGATGTACCTTACTACCCTTAGTGCAGCTTCCATATGAGATTGCTTGGGCTTAGCATAAACTGGCTAAGGACCTGAACAGCAAAGGTAATGTTTGCTTTGGTCATTATCAAATAGAGAAGCCTCCCTACTAGCCTTTGATATTGGCTAGCATCAGGTAGCAGGTGATCTGTGTCTGCGTTGTGCTTGTCTGTGCTTTGAGTGTTGTTGAAGTTTTCATAGTCTGCAGAGGTGAGCTTTTGATTGTGCTCTAATGGAGCACTAGTAGGTTTAGCTCCTCCAAGTCCCAGCTCAGCAATTAGCTCTAGAGCATATTTTCTATGATTCATGATAATGCCCTCCCTTGATCTGGCAAACTCAATGCCCAGGAAAAACTTGAGCTCACCAAGATCCTTCATCTTGAACTTGAGTTGCAGATCACATTTGGTTTGTAGAATAAACTGAGGACGGCTCCATGTAACCAAAAGGTCATCAACATATACTAAGACAAGTACCAGTCTGTCCTGCACTTTCTTAGTGAATAAGGAGTAATCAAAATGACTTTGAGTAAAACCAAGCTGTAGCAAGGCATCTGTTAGCTTCTTGTTCCACTATCGTGGTGCCGGTTTGAGACCATATAATGATTTGTGTAATAGATAGAAAGTCATTGTTCACATCCATTTGGAAGATGTGCCAATGCTTAGTTGTTGCAACTGCTATAACTGACCTGACTGTGACCATCTTGGCCACAGGGGAGAAAGTTTCTGTATAGTCCAGCCCTTCTTGCTAGCTGTAACCTTTAGCCACTAGCCTTGCTTTGTATCTTTCTACTGCTCCTGAGGCTGTATATTTAACTTTAAAAAACCCATTTGCATCCAATAGGCACCTTTCTAGTTGGCATATCAACAATGCTCCAAGTCTTGTTCTCCTCTAGTGCTGTGATTTCTGACTTCATAACAGCAATCCATTTAGGATTCTGAACTGCTTCATTGTAGGACTGTGGTTCAATAATAGATGAGTAGGCACTGAGTGCAGCACTATAGGCAGAAGAGATGTTGTTGTAGCTTACATAGTTTGATATGGGATTACAACAGTTGGACTTCCCTTGAGTTGAAACCACAAAGTCCTTCATCCACAGTGGTGGTTTGGATACTCTTAGAGATTTTCTGCTAGGTTCATATACTTCATGATGAGGTACTGGTGTTGAAGTCTCAGTAGAAGACTCTACATCTGGTGATGTACTAGTGTCTGAAGCAGCTGATGAGTTTGGAACTTCAGCAGATACTAATGGATCAAGAGGTTGTGCATTAGATAGGTCTGTAGTATTTTGAGGAGATACTGTTATATTTCGTTCAGAATTAATGTCAAGGGAGAATTCTAAAATAGGTAATACTGATGATATAGGAGAGATAGTGTGTTTGAAGGGATAGACATCCTCCTTAAACACCACATCCCTACTGACTATAAACTCCCTGAAAACTAGTGTATACATCTTATAGCCCTTTTGAACCATAGAATATCCAAGAAAAACGATAGGAACAGCTCTAGGAGCAAATTTATCAGTTCTCCTTACCTCTGACACATAGCTTAGGCAGCCAAACATTCTTAAATGAGTGAGAGAAGCAGGAGCACCATGCAATATTTCATATGGTGTTCTACCTTTGAGTGTTGAAATAGGTAGCCTGTTTATAAGATAAACTGCAGCAGTAACACATTCTCCCCAGAATCTAAGTGGAATTGAAGCTTGGAATCTGAGTGTGCTTGCTACATTGAGTATATGCCTCTGCCTTCTCTCAGACACTCCATTCTGCAGTGGAGTGTAAACACAAGAGCTTTGATGAGTGATGCCTAGTGACTTGAGAAGTTCTGTCATTTGAGTATTAAAGAACTCACAGCCATTGTCTGTTATTAGGACTTTAACAGTAGAGGAATGAATAGTTTTAATCTTTAAGCAGAAGTTCCTAAGAACCACAATTACTTAATCTTTTGAGGGCAACAGATACAGCCATGTGAATCTAGAATGATCATAAAAAATGGTTAAAATATACCTCTTTCCATCATAGGTAGGAACCATGTAAGGGCCCCACACATCAGCATGAATGATATCAAAATTAGAATGAGCAATGGAAGTACTCAAAGGAAAGGGTAATCTTGTTTGCTTAGCAACTGGGCAGACAGTACAATGGTGTTCAATATCATCAAATTTCACATACTGAAATTCACTTACTTTCTTCAGTATATCCAAAGTACATGACCTAGCCTCCTATGCCATAGGAAAACATTTATTCTAGTAAACTCAGTGGTATTTACAGTGAGAGATTTCGAAACAGAACTTGAATTTCTTGTAGTAGATGCATCCTCCATTGCTTGTATTATACTCTTAAGCACATACAGTCCACAGTCTTTCTTACCAATCCCCTTCACCTATCCACTGAAGAGATCCTGAAATATAAAAAAGTCAGGGAAGAACATAGCTACACACTCCAGCTCCTTTGTAATCTTTGAGACAGATAACAGATTGTATCTGAACTCAAGTATATGCATTACATTAGTTATCTTGTGACCATGAAATATGTATGTGGTGCCTAGATGTCTTACAGTGGCTAACTCTCCTGTAGGCAGACATACTTTTCCTACTTTAGTCTGTCCCAAGTGTTTTAGATCAAACATCATATCAATCCACCATATGATTAGTAGCTCCAGTGTCAATTATCTACTTAGGTTTATCTTCAGGAAGGATTGCATTATGTACCATACATGCTGCCATAGCTGAGCCACTATCCTCACTTCCATTTCCAATCATCTGCATGATTTGATTGTATTTGTTCCTGTATAAATTGAAGGATTCCACTTGTTGCAGCCTGAGCAAGCTGGTTCTGAGCAAGCTGGTTATTGTTAGGTGGCCTAATGCTTGTGAATTTGCAGAATTCCCATAGATTGGTATAACATTGTTGGAGAATTGATTCTCTCCAGTATAAGCAGTTGAGTTTGCTGAGGGATGCTTCTTCTTGGATTTGAAATCTGAGGGATAGCCATTAAGCTTATAGCAGGTTTCCCTAGTGTGGCCTTTGAAATTTCAATAGTCACAATACAGTTGATTCTTCCTCTACTTGAAATTATTGATAGGATATGTGATTCCTTTATTATTGAACATCACTTGATTATGATTCTGAAGGCCGGGGGAATAAGAGGCAGGATTAGAGGGGTATGAAGCAGGACCAGATTTATTTGCAAACTGAGATGAATTAGGGTGACCTTTACTGGTGAACAAAGTTGTTCCCTTATGAACTTCTGCTACATTTGAGGAATGATTAACTAAGGACCTTCTACTTTCTTCTGAAATGATCATAGAATAGGCTTTGTTTATGGAGGGAATAGGTGACATATTCAGAATCTGATTGCTCGATTGTGCATATGACTCATTCAGTCTCATTAAAAACAGTAACATCCGTTGGTACTCAAAGTGTTCTACATACCTCTTTGATTCTTCACAACCACAACCAGGACAAGGCATAAGGGCATTAAATTCAGCCCAAAACTCCTTCAATTTAGAGAAATAAGAGGACACTGATAAGATGCCCTATGACAGAGTGGCAATCTGTTTGTGCAAGTACAGAACTCTTGAGCCATTCACTTTTTCAAAGCTTTCTCTAAGGTCACTCCATACCTTGTGAGCACTTGTAGCATACACTATTCCACTTAATAGCTTAGCGCTCACAAAGTTCATTATCCATGAAAGCACGATGGCATTGCACTTTCCCACAAATCATGAAGAGAAGGATCAAATTTATCCTTAGAATATCTTCCATCTACAAAACCTAGTTTGCTCTTGCCCAATAGACAGATACACATAGAGCTGCTCCACAGCAGCTACTGCTAGTTGCAAACAAGCCCTTCCCTTCTGGGCTAGGAGTGAAATTCCCTCGATCGACTCGGTGCTAAAAGTCCTAATGAAGAAAAAGAATTGAGCATAATTTTCATGTCCAGCTAGCTTAATTGAGATTAGAGAGCTACCTGGAGTATCAGAAGGTTGGAGAAATAGAGGATGATGTTGATCGACAACTATAGCACCCACACGACTTGGATCTGCCACTGGAAATAGTACTAATAAAAAGAAAATAGTGTTTGTAATACATTTTAGTACAATTAACGAAAGAGCTATTAGTTTGGGTGGATTCCGTTTCAAAAAGGGCATATATGGACCAACCATGTGACGGTAATGGCATATATGGGCCAAAGTATTAACGAAGGCCAAATGTGCTCAATTTCGTATTGTACAAGGCCATATTTGAACCTTTTCCGTATGGATTAATTGGAAGGTGCATTAGGTCGTTAGAGTTAGGAAAAGTAATGATATTATATAGAAATAATTAAAAAATATAGCTAGGAAGAAAATAAAGAATAAAAAAAGAACAAGAAATGATTAAGTATACCTACAGAATAAGTTGGAAAGAATATCAAATATTCTATATGAAAATGCCTCCATAGCGAAAGGGAAATAAATGTGCATAACTTTAAGTCTTTGAACTTTTCTGCCATAAAGATTGATGAAAGACATGCATGCCCAATTAGTTGGCTAGCTGTGACAATTCGCATAGTTCCAACATACATTAAAAACGAGTCAAAATGTGACCATTGGAAGCTGAAAAAAGAGAACAATCAATGTGTTCTCAAAATCAAACACTTTGCCAAAGATGCGAAACAAAAGAAATAATTTGATTTTTTGTTGTTATTGTGTGTGGGGGGGGGGGGGTAGGGGGGAGGGGGAGGGGATATATGGAGAGTAAAGGTTGGTTTCTGCTTTTCAAAGGGGGATTAAAGGTAGACCCCTCGACCTCCATTATTGGTTGTTCTTGTCTATTGACATTTAGGATGCAGATTCACTTCATACTTATTGGTACATATCTAAAATTTCTAAGTGTGGGGCTTTTTGATTAAACTCCCCCACCACCCACAAAAGTGATTGGCACATTGTTGTATTTACACACAAACTTTAAAACGATTGACACATTGTTGTAGTTTCCCGCAAAGAATTTAAAATTTGAAGTTTATGGGTTGTTACAACGATTTGAAGTTAATTTTTAATAATTAATAACTAGAATCATAAATATTTATAAATATTAATAAATTTCTTAATATATACTCTCGGGTTCACTTTAAGTGTTTTTTTAGCCTTTTTTTTATTGTCATTCACAATCTGTGATCTTTTTGAGATATCAAGAAGGAATTAACTTTTTCTTTTTAAAGTTACCCTTAGAGTAAAGAGTCTAAGAGTAGTTTGTTATATTTTTAATTAGCAAATTAAGATTAATATGGTTAATTTTATTATTAATTAATATTAAAAGGTGAATTTATTAATATATATAAAAAGAATCAAAAAATCATTTAAAGTGGACGAGAAGAGTATATATAGAGAGAGAGAGAATTGAGGCAAAAACTTCTCGATTTCATGTCACTTCTGGATTTCGTGCGCCCCTGTACCTACAAATTTCATGCAACTTTTTTTTCCTGCTTTCTAGTACCCAGCAATAGGGGTGTCGGTTATTTTGCAAAAATTTGTACCATATTAATTTTTTTATTATTCTATTATATAGAATTAAAATTAGATTTTTCGAAATCGTCCTAATCATATCGGTTTCCTTCGGTATCGGTATACTTTGGTTAATTTTTGATATTTTTTTTAAAATATCATATAAAAATTACTAGTAGAAGTAGAATACAATAACATACCGATTTTTATAGGACTTAACAAAATTCTCTAGACATTTTCATATTTTAAGGGTGATGAATTAAGAAAATATGAAAGATGGCTAGAGTATAGATCCATCAACTATTCTACAACAACGTAAAAGAAACTAAATAAATCAATATAAAAATATAAGTTACACAAGTGGAAAAATATTAACCAAGCTGGGACTGGGACTCAAGAATAAAATCTATAAAAGATGAATATTAAAAAGGATAAATCTAAATCGTGCGAAAGAAACATATTTAATACATTGTAGTTTGCTACTCATAATAGCTACAATACCTTGTGTCTTGCTGGTGAATACGCTGAAAATAATTTAGTTTCAATAGGAATAGCATAATAGGATTGGAAATTAGGATTTTGAGTTTAATTACTTGTTGGCTTGTAATTGTTTTCATAATTCCAAGACCCAAGAAAAAATCTAATGCTTTATTATTTTTTAACTTAATATATAAATATATTTTTCACATGTAAATTTATTCGATACGATTCGGTATTTTTTTGATTTATTTTCATAAAATAAAAGACCTACCCTAATTATCAGTACAATTATAAATTTATATAAAAACCTACGGTTTTATTAAAGAAACCTAAAAATCGGTTCGGTACAGTTCGGTTCGATTGATTTAGTCGATTTTTAAATATCCATTGACACCCCCTTCTTAGCAATACCCGTGTGTTCTCGTTCTCTTTGAAATGTTTGGTAATTACTCTGGATACAACCTCTAAACCTTTTTATCTACTCATTTTACCTTAAAAACATCTTATCCAAAATATTTATCGCTTCAGAAAAATATTAATATTATTTTTACTTCTACCATTACGCTCCGAAAAGGAACATAAGGATAATACGCCTCATAATATTAATATTATTTATACTTCTACCATACTTCTAAGTAGGTGTAAAAAAAATTAAATGACAAATAAAAAGAACCAAAAGGAGTATTATTATTTAACAATCACTCGCTAATTATAAAAATTAAATTAAATTTATCTTCTAATTCAGTTTAATTTCGTGTGAGAATTTTTCCAATCAAACTAATTTCTCAGTTATATATTATATATAGAAGGAGTAATATATAAGATAGCATTTTAACATCATCCACAATAAAATCACATCACATAAATGTAATATGAGAAAAAAACTCAGGGAATTTTTACCTCCTATAGCAAAGGTTGATACCTTATTTATTTTAAATAATTACCGTTTTAAAAAATTATATTCCATAGCTACCTTTTGATTTTTATAGCCAAATATCTATTTATGGTCACCTCCAACTCTTAAGCCATAAAATACGCCTTGTATTATTTTTCTATCTCATTCTTTCAGATTCCCCCCNAATACAGATCGAAACGGGCAGCTTTGACTCTCAATCTGGAATTTATATTACCAAGTCTCCCCTACACAGAACGAAAGAGCCAACACGTGAGGGTTCTAGGGTTCTGCGTCTTCCTCTTCTCTTCAGATTATATTACCAATCTGGAATTTAGAAACAAAACTCTATATAAATCTCCGTCTTCCTCTTCTCTTCGTCGTTCTATGGTTCTGCCCAATCTGGGATTTTCCGTCCCAATCCACAAGCGCCATTCAAATTCAATTGTAAAAAATAGGTTTTTTGAAGCGCACGTGAGGGTATTATGGTAACAGGACAGTGGCGTTTCGAGTCTGGATCGCGGCCCTCTCGACGAGACGACATTAGGGTTGTTCTTGAACAAAGACGACGGAGTTGGGGGCTGAGCAACTTGAATTTTCTGTTAATATATTTCAATGTATCTCGCTGTATTTCGATGTATTTCATTATCTTTTTTTTCATTGTATTTCAATGTATCTCACTGTATTCCATGTATTTCATTGTATTCACTGTCTCGTTGCGTTCCATGAATGTATTCATATATTTTTTAATTAATATAATTTATGTATTCAGATGTATATATGTATTCAAATTGCTCTGTTTTTGCTGTATTTATCGGCTGGAAAAAATATTCAACATATTTTCTCTGAAGATTGCTATGTTTTTGGGGTGTTTTTCAGTTGAGAATCTTTTTTATAACTGAAAATTCAATTTTTGTGTGTTAGAAGTGAGTTTGTTGAGTTATATTATGAGTCTATTATGTTAATTGATTCACTTTCCGTTTAAAAACAGCTGAATAGACCATGAATTGCGCTATTTACGTTACTGTATTCACAAATACATATGGTGAATACGATCGAATACAATAATATGTCTAGCTGTAATCCCCTGTTTCAAGCCGTGAATACAGTCGAATACTAAAAGCTGTCTAGCTGTAATCCCCTGATTCACCCTAGAAATGCTACTGTATTCATGAATACGATAGCTTAAATACATCTAATACACTTTAAAAAATCTGAAAACATAACTATATGAAGTAATATAGTAAATGATAGCTACAACTAGCTAATAACCACTAAAACATAGTGGTTTCGGAAAGTTTCTCTACGATTTAACCCATCAATTCCAACAGCTCTCTAATAACCTTAAAATTTTAACAGTTGGATTTCAATTCACTTGATGGCATTGAAAACCGACAAAACTGATCGATTTGATCTAATTTTAGCCACTAAAATTAGATTAGTTGATCTAAGTTACCAACTTGACCTATATGTGATTCGCGTAGAATATAAGTGATAATTAAGTTATGGATAAGGATTATTGTGTCCAGTTACATTAATTATTAATTGGAGTGGTAGTAGTAGCTTTTATTATGCTCCCAATTTGCCACCTAACATTCAATTAGATGGGACTGATGGTGTCATTTTAATAAATCAGTGCATGCTTTTCAAGCGTTAAAAAATTAATGAAGTTATAATTATCTACTAAGAAGGTAGATGGACTAGTTTATTTGTATATTAGCCACCACTATTTGCATATATTAGCTGTAAATGAATAAGATGAACACACAACTGTATTCCACTCATAAACCTAAATGCAGTGGCTTCTTGCCTTCTCCGTTCTTAATTAAACAACTCTAATCTTAGGACCAATCTACCTTTGAATATTAGAGCCTGAACGCCACCTTTTAATTTCCTTTAACAACTTGATGTACGATAACATTCAGACCTGATTCCACTATATTTATTCTTTTTTCGAAAATCTTTTAACTTCTGTTCCTACAAAAGAATGCCGTTTTGTTGATTATTTTTTTTCTTTTTGCTAATATTTTTTTTTAAAATTTAGAAAAGGTATTAACACTTTTTTGTTTAGGGGGGGGGGGGGGAGAAAAGGTGGGCATGAACCCACTGACACAACAAACTAACAGCTTGTTTGGATGGTTATTATACATCGTTTCATTTGATAAATACATTGTTTGAATAGATTGTATTTTTTGCCGTTGTTTCATGATATCATGCACCAGCAATATGAAGAATAAACTTGCACTATTATAAGGAAAAATTATAATATGGGGTAAACTTATTATATAAAAAGGTAGGATAAATAAAATTATTTAACAAAAATAAAGGGTGAGATGAGAGAAAGAGACAAGATAACGACGCGACCACACCAAATCGGCCGTTACATAGAGTGGCACATTTCGTCGTTACGTAACGATGAATTTAACGAGACGATACAATAAAAAGTAACAATCAAAACAAACATCGTATTTAAAGTAACAATACGATATGATACAATACAATAGGTAACTGTTGTCGCTACTATGTTAAAACAGAAATTAGAAAAACTGTTAGAAGAAACTAAAAAGATGTAAATGATAAGAAGTATTCCGAGTCCACAATTTTGTTGTGCGTCCTTAAGGAATTTTAACCCCCTCACAAGTTGCCAAGGTAATGGATTAAATCCTTCCAGGATGAAACAAAATAAACCTTCCTGCAACAGTGGCAATACAAACTGCAGGATACTGACGAACTCAAAGAACGGAGCAAAATCACACTTACGAATTTGAAAGAGAAACTACGAAGTAGAATGCAAGAGTTTCAGAAGGAAGGAAGTTCTGTATTTTTCAGTGTATGAAAAGGAAGCCATGCCTCGAAATTTATAGGTAATTGTCGGAAGAGGTGTGTCTGTTCATAATGTGAACAGATATTTGAAAGGAAGAGGTGTCTGTTCAAAAGGGAAAACCAACGTTCATAATTCCATTAATGAACTGACTGGTACTTAGCGTTTTGGATTCCAGTTAATTCTGTTAATGAACTAACTGGTACTTAATTAATTCTTAAATAATTAATTAAATAAACTTTGTCAAAAAATTAATCGCATTGATCGATCATTATCCAAATCCAAATCCAAATTCGAAGCCGAGCCGAGCGACGACGACGGCGCGAGGCTTCATTCTCTTCAACTCCTTTTAAGAGCTCTAAGAAGTGATCTTATATTTATACACACAAATGTAGTTGTCCCTCACCAATGAGGGACAAATTTCATTTGACAAAGCTCACTTGATTCAAATTTTCCAAATTTTCATTTCCCTTCATTTTATTTCCCACTAATTCCCAATTCACACTTCTAGTCTTTAAAGCCCAATGGCTTAAAGTCCAACAATCCCCCACATGAATGGGAATGACTGTAACAAGAATGAACTTAGATGAAAGCTGTGTGATTTGCAAGTAAGGATTAATTGCATCTGGATAAGTAGGTTTTCCTTTGAACTTTCTGTAGTGAGCATATGTCGGATATACTCGATCAATCGGTAGATTTGATATCTTTGAATCGTCGAACTTTAGTGTATACCTAGACAACCATATGTCACACAACCAACCCTTAACCGTCTTTTGGTTCTCATTGTTGTGTTCGTTTCAGCCATGAACACCGCCTGATTTCATAAGTGCGTAGAGAATTGGCCTTACAGAATTCTCATTGAAGCGGCTTCCACTTCTCACTTACATAGGTGATTTCTAAACGTGTAATCCTTTAGATTGACACTATTCGATAAATACCACATCAAACTTAGGTAATCATTAAAGAACGTGTAAAGTTCTATCCTTGTTACTCAACATTGTTTTCATCACAAGAAGGGACCAAAGATTTTACTTTGACAATGTTGAACCGGTCAATCACAACTTTGTTTGAGCTCCTTGAACCTAGATCTCGGAATATCCAAAATTCTAGGTAGAGTTACCGCCATGATGACTTGTCCTTGGCCATAGTCTCATTCCCTTAGATGATTTCTCAACTCCCTCTCTAGTTAGACCTTTTGTAAGCGGATCCGCCACATTATCCTTTGATCTTACATAATCAATAGTGATAATTCCACTAGAAAGTAGTTGTCTAACGGATTTATGTCTTCGTCATATATGACGAGACTTTCCGTTATACATAACGCTCCCTGCCCGTCCTATTGCAGCCTCACTATCGCAATGTATGCATATAGGAGCCAAAGGTTTTGGCCAGAATGGAATGTCTTCTAAGAAATTTCGAAGCCATTCAGCTTCTTCCCCGGCCTTATCCAAAGCTATAAACTCTGATTCCATTGTAGAGCGAGCGATGCACGTCTGTTTGGAAGACTTCCAAGATACTGCTCCTCCACCAACAGTAAAAACATATCCACTTGTGGACTTTATTTCTGTTGAGCCGGTTATCCAATTTGCATCACTATATCCTTCAATAACCGCAGGATACTTATTGTAGTGCAAAGCGTAGTCTTGGGTATATTCCAAATATCCCAGAACCCGTTTCATTGCCACCCAGTGATGTTTGTTGGGATTACTTGTGAATCGACTAAGTTTACTTATTGCACAAGCTATATCAGGACGTGTACAATTCATGATATACATTAAGTTTCCCAACACACGAGCATAATCCAATTGAGACGTGCTTTCACCTTTATTCTTTTCAAGATGATGGTTTAAGTCAATTGGTTCATGTAAATTTCTTCCTCTAGATCACCATTTAAGAAGGCTGTTTTTACATCCATTTGATGGATTTGAAGACCATACAAGGCGGCTAACTCTATTAGCATCCGAATGGATGTAATTCTTGTTACCAGCGAGTATGTGTCAAAATAGTCAAGACCTTCTCGCTGTCTAAATCCTTTGACAACAAGTCTTGCCTTGTATTTGTCAATAGTACCATCGTCTTTCATTTTCTTCTTGAAAATCCATTTAGAACCCAAAGTTTTGTTACCTGGAGGAAGATCAACCAATTCCCAGGTATGGTTGCTCAATATGGATTCTATTTCACTATTGACAGCCTCTTTCCAATATTGTGCTTCTGAGGAAGATATTGCTTCCTTGAAGGTTCGAGGCTCATTTTCTAGCAGGAAAGTCAGAAAATCTGGACCGAATGAAGTAGATGTTCTTTGACGTTTGCTTCTTCTCGGATTTTCCTCATTAGGCATACCATCTGTTGTTTCCTCCCGAGGTCGTTTTGACTTTTGGTAGGACAATTCACTTTCCTTTTTATATGGATAAATAGTTTCAAAGAATTCAGCATTATCTGATTCTATTATTGTATTAACGTGGATCTCAGGATTTTCTAATTTATGAACCAGAAAATGATATGCCTTGCTATTGGTTACATATCCAATAAATACACAATCAACCGTTTTTGGACCTATCTTAACCCTTTTGGGTTTAGGAACTTGTACCTTAGCTAAACACCCCCACACTTTGAAGTATTTCAAGCTAGGCTTCCTTCCTTTCCATTTTTCATAAGGAATGGACTGTGTTTTACTATGAGGTACACAGTTGATTATTCGGTTAGCTGTAAGTATAGCTTCCCCCCACAAGTTCTGTGGTAAACCAGAACTTATTAACAACGCATTCATCATTTCTTTCAACGTTCGATTCTTTCTCTATGCAATTCCATTAGATTGTGGAGAGTAAGGGGCAGTTGTTTGGTAAATAATGCCATTTTCCAAATATTTCTTCAAAAGGAGATTCGTATACGTCACCCCTATCACTTCTTATCAATTTGATCTTTTTGTTTAGTTGTGTTTCAACTTCACTCTTGTATTGCTTGAAAGCATCAATTGCTTCATCTTTACTATTAAGTAAATAAACATAGCAATATCTCGTACTATCATCAATAAAAGTAATAAAATACTTTTTCCCATCGCGAGATGGTGTTGACTTCATGTCGCAAATATCTGTATGAATTAAGTCTAAAGGGCTTGAATTCCTTTCAACGGACTTATAAGGATGCTTAGCATACTTTGATTCTACACATATTTGACATTTGGAATTAATGCAATCAAATTTTGACAATACTTCTAAATTTATCATTTTCCGCAACGTTTTGAAGTTGATGTGACCTAGGCGTGCATGCCATAAAGTGTTTGACTCAAGTAAGTAAGAAGAAGCATTAACTTTATTGATAGGAACTGCTATTACATTTAGCTTAAAAAGGCCCTCATTCAGGTAACGTTTTTCTACATACACATCATTCTTACTTAGTACAACACTATTAGAAACAAAAATATATTTGAATCCATTCTTGACAAGAAGTGAGGTAGACACAAGATTTTTGCGAATTTCTGGAACATGGAGAACTCGGTTTAGAGTCACAATTTTTTCCGACGTCATCTTCAACGCAATCTTGCCAACTCCTTCAATTTTGGCTGTAGACGAATTTCCCATGAAAATTTTCTCGTCGGGTCCTGCGGGGGCATAAGAAGAAAATAACTCCTTATTAGCACAAAAATGACCGGTGGCTCCAGAATCAATCCACCATTCTTTAGGATTTTCTACCAAGTTGCATTCAGACAACATGGCACACAAGTCCTCCATTTCATCAACATTTTCAACCATGTTAGCTTGATTTTTCTTCTTCTTCTTTTGTACATCATTCTTTGGTGCACGACAGTCCACGGCCTTATGTCCAGATTTTTCACAGTTGTGGCAATTACCCTTGAACTTTTTCTTGCTTGAGTAATTCTTTGGTCCAGAAGCCGTCTTTCTCTTCTTATTTTGTGGCACCTCCTCAACAATATTAGCCCTTATTATTGTCGAGTTTCCACGTGACTTCTTTTCAGCATTTTTGTTGTCTTCTTCTATCCTCAACCGAACAATCAAATCTTCAAGTGTCATCTCCCTACGCTTGTGTTTTAGATAGTTCTTAAAGTCATTCCACAACAGAGGTAACTTCTCAATGAAAGCGGCAACTTGAAAAGTCTCATTTATGACCATACCTTCAATAATAAATTCATAATTAATAACAAGATAAATCTTATTAATAAAATTATTGATTCGGGTCATACCTTCAGCAAGGAGGTCATGCACAATGACTTGTAATTCTTGGACTTGAGTTGTGACCGACCTAGTGTCAACCATCTTGAAATCCAAAAACCTTGCAGCCACGAACTTCTTAAGTCCGGCATCCTCAGCCTTGTACTTCTTCTCAAGCGCATTCCATAACGCTTTTGAAGTTTCCATGACACTATAGACATTGTACAAGCTATCTTCCAAACAACTCAAAATGTAGTTTTTGCACAAGAAATCAGAATGTTTCCATGCTTCAGTTACAACAAATCGTTCGTCATCCGGTGTACCTTCAGCCACGACCGGAGGATCCTCCTTGATGAATCGCTGCAAACTCAACGTAGTAAGATAGAAGAGCATCTTCATTTGCCAACGTTTGAAGTCAATACCGGAAAACTTTTCGGGTTTTTCTGCTGGTGCCATAGCATGAGCAGGAGTTGAACGGCTCGACAAGGCAGCAGCACTCGTAACAGTAGCACCCGTCTATTAGCATTAGTTTGGTCCTCATTTGCCATTTTTTCTGTAAAGTTGGCAACAAACAGAACTTTCAATATCAGTGAAGGTTTTATATCTTCAAACTGAATACAAAACCAAACATTCAAAATATAAACGGTGAAGTTTATATATTCTTCAAACCGTATTCAAATTTAATACCCCGATAAAGTTTTTATGTACTTTAAGCCGGAGTAAAAAATATATCGGAGTAGAAAGCACCAAGGCTTTAGTCTCCAAAGCAGTATACAGAAATTAAAACAGATTTCAACACAGAAATGTTAATTGAAATTCCTTAAGCTTGTTGTCGCTACTGTGTTAAAATAGAAATTAGAAAAACTGTTAGAAGAAATTAAAAAGTTGTAAATGATAAGAAGTATTCCGAGTCCACAATTTTCTTGTGCATCCTTAAGGAATTTTAACCCCCTCACAAGTTGCCAAGGTAATGGATTAAATCCTCCCAGGATGAAACAGAATAAACCTTCCTGCAACAGTGGCAATACAAACTGCAGGATACCAACGAACTCAAAGAACGGAGCAAAATCACACTTACGAATTTGAAAGAGAAACTACGAAGTAGAATGCAAGAGTTTCAGAAGGAAGGAAGTTCTGTATTTTTCAGTGTATGAAAAGGAAGCCATGCCTCGGAATTTATAGGCAATTGTCGGAAGAGGTGTGTCTGTTCATAATGTGAACAGATATTTGAAAGGAAGAGGTGTCTGTTCAAAAGGGAAAACCAACGTTCATAATTCCGTTAATGAACTGACTGGTACTTAGCGTTTTGGATTCCAGTTAATTCTGTTAATGAACTAACTGGCACTTAATTAATTCTTAAATAATTAATTAAATAAACTTTGTCAAAAAATTAATCTCATCGATCGATCATTATCCAAATCCAAATCCGAAGCCGAGCTACGACGACGGCGCGAGGCTTCATTCTCTTCAACTCCTTTTAAGAGCTCTAAGAAGTGATCCTATATTTATATACACAAATGTAGTTGCCCCTCCATTTTATTTCCCACCAATTCCCAATTCACACTTCTAGTCTTTAAAGCCCAATGGCTTAAAGTCCAACAATAACAACCATCCAAACAAGCTGTAAGGCATATAAGAGACTCATAGGGCTCATTCGGTACGAGGGATAAGGGATAATTAATCTTGGAATTAAATTTGGAATGAGTTTATCCCACGTTTGGTTGGGATAAAATCATGGAATAATTACTAATCCGAGATTATAATATATATTTTTTTGTCCACATAAAAGAATGAGATAACTAGTACCAAAATAATTAATCATGCGATAACTTATTTCTTAACCAACCGACCCATGCGGAGTCATGAAGCAGCTGGGAGCCTAAGCTATCAAGAGGTTCAGCAAAGAAATGGACACCAGGGTCAAAAGAGTAAGCGAAGTAAGACATATACTAATAGATTAAAAAGGTAATTACTTATAATTTAAATCTAAAACATCACTTATTTTGGGTCAAATAATTTGATTACAACGATAGTTAAAAAGGACCGAATAGGTATAATTGATTGAGCAAATAGGTGTAACATAACTCAAATGATACGGTTCTTAGTAGCAGGGTAAAAGCTGTTCAAGCTCTAAAGAACTAAGTACGCGTTTGGATATAAAAATTATAAATTTTGAAAAAAAGTATTAATATTTAGAGATAAATTGAAAAATAGTATTTGCAATTTGAAATTATATTTGGATATGCATTTCACTTGAAAAAATATTACAGTTTTGTGAGTGAGCAAAAAAAATTTGAAAATTTGAAAAAGGTTTTTCGGAAAACTCATTTTTAAAAAATTTCATAAAACTTATACAATTTAATGAACAAACATATTTTAGTTTTTTTTTTATTTTTGAAAAAGAAAAATCTCTTTATGAACAACTGGGTCTAAGTACCGTATTTTTTAAGTAGTACTAAACAGGGTACGATGGTGTCATTGATGAAGAGTATTGGTTGTGCACTTTGGAAATTGGATGTTTTTTCTAGATTAGGGACAAAAGACTTTGAGGTGCTAAAATTTGAAAAAAAAAAAAAAAAAAAAAGCAAGTTCTGCTTTGCTTTTTATTTCAATTTTGTCCAATTGTCCTCTCTATCTGCACACTTTTGCAGTGCAGTAGCAGGGATAAAATCTAACAGGGCACGCATGCGTACGGCCACTGGCCAATATTGCAGTACTACTTTTTCACGCAAATGAGACCACGTGGCTGCCGGCAACTCTCCAGTCGCCTCATTGTTTGCTACAACAATATAGTCAATATATTCCCACGAGTAGGGTTTGGGGAAGGTAATGAGTACGCAGACCTTATCCCTACCTGGAGAGCTAGATAGACTGTTTCCGATAGACCCTCGTCTCAAGAAAAGTTAGAAAGGAAGAATAGGGGAGAAGAAGAGGAGGAAAGAGGGGGAGAAAGGCGATAAGCAAAGAGGAGAAAAAGTAACATCAAATAGTAACCATCAGGGAGCAACTATATCCAGTAAAAGGGAGAAAAAGTAGCATCAAATAGTAACAATCAGAGAACAACATCCCACTAGCAATTTACAAAAACAAAGAACGTGGTTGCAAAGTACCAGATATAATAACAAACTAGAAGGAAGTAACTTTTAACCCACAACAAGAATATTACTAGTATTACTGGTGGACCTATGAAAAACTCGCAACTACCTGTCAACCCACCACCTTAATCCTCGACCTCCACACCTTCCTATCGCTAGTCATGTCCTCGGTTAGGTGAAGCACCGACATGTCTTACCTAATCACCTCTCCCCAATACTTCTTAGGCCTACCCCTGCCTTTCCTCAAGCCCGCCATGATCAACCACTCACACCTCCTGACCAAGGCATCTATATTTCTCATCTTCACATGTCCAAACCATCGTAGCCTCGATTCCCGTAACTTGGCTTCCACGGATGCCACTCCCACCTTGTCCTTAATAACTTCATTCCTGATCTTGTATTTCCTGGTATGGTCACACATCCATCTCAACATCCTCATTTCTGCTACGCTCATCTTTTAAACATGGAACTTCTTGACGGGCCAACACTCAGTTCCATATAACATAGCTGGTCTAACCACCACCCTGTAGAATTTGCCCTTAAGTCTAGGCGGTACATTCTTATCAAATAAAACCCTCGAAGCTAGCCATCTCATCCAACCCGCTCCAATGCAGTGAGTAACATCCTCGTCAATTTCTCCCTTGCGTTGGATTATAGACCCAAGATACTTGAAACTATCTCTTGTGGGAATGACTTGAGTATCAATCTTTAGTTCGACTTTTTATTCATGCCTCTCCTCTCTGAAGTTGCACTCCAAGTATTCAGTTTTTGACCTACTCAACTTGAAACCTTTGGATTCCATTTTTGACCCCCTCGCGTTTCGTCAATCAATACTATGTCATCAGCAAATAACATGCATCATGGTACCCTTCCTTGTATGTGACGTGACAGGACATCCAACGCTAGGGCAAACAAAAACGGCTAAGGGCTGATCTATGATGCAACCCCATCTCCACTGGAAAATGTTCCGAGTCTCTTCCCGCAGTCCTCACCTGAATCTTAGCGCCTTCGTACATGTGCCTAATCACCCTAATGTACGCTACCGGAACTCCGCTAACCTCCAAACACCTCCATAGCACCTCCCTTGGACTTTGTCATAAGCCTTCTGAAAGTCAATGAACACCATGTACAAGTCCTTTTTCCTCTCCCTATACCGCTCCACCAATCGTCTCACAAGGTATATGGCTTATGTGGTTGACCGTCCTGGCATAAATCCGAACTGGTTCTCAGATATAGATATGCCTGTCCTCACTCTCTTCTCCATCACCCTCTCCCAGACCTTTACAGTGTGACTCAGTAGCTTGATATCCCTATAGTTGTTGCAGTTCTAGATATTACCTTTGTTTTTGTACAACAGAATCATCAAAATCCACCTCCAGACCTTCATAAAGAAAGTGTGTCATTTAGTTGTTGCAGTCGGCTAATTTCTTGTTTGGCTAAATTTCTTTCACCAAAATTTTTTTTTAAATAAAGTTAAGGTGTTTAGCCAATCTTATAAAAGGAATCAAGGTGATATTGAATACTTTCTCTGTTTCAATTTAAATAACACACTTTTCTTATTAGTCTGTTCCAAAAAGAATGATATATTTCTACAATTGTAACGGAAGGCATAGAAGCAGAAGTAATTTTTGAGAAACAGAAAAAGATAATTCTTTTCAGAAGTATTTTTTGAAAAGTACTTTAAAAAAAATTACTTTAAAGTACTTTTTAAAAATTTGATCAAATACAAATTACTATTCATTTTTTTTCAAATTAATTAATTAAAATGCAAATTGGTTTTTACTTAAAGCGTTTTTGAGAAACAACACTTCTCTTAAAAGATTTTAAAAGCTTTGTCAAACATACTATAATTCCCTAAACTGGCCCTACCGTCCTACGGCCTATCTTTTGGACTTTGGGAAATGATTTGTCTTTGGAACTGAATTGGAGTTTTTGGGACCATTCTTAGGGACACCTTTCAAGTTTCAAACTATGCAGTACTACCTTATTCGATACTCATCCACATTTGACCGTAGGACGCAAGTTCTTGTCGTCTGAGAATGGAGAATGGGGGTGTTTAATTTGCCTACGTTACACATCTTCCTCCACACGTGACTCTTCGGTTTCTTGTACTTTTCCGTCCCGCCAAACATCACCGTACATGAAATTGGAAACACATATTTCCCTTCACTATAGATTATAATCCAAGCGAAAATCCAAACGTTATACAGGTAAGTCGTTGCAAATTAAGTTCCGGTTATGTGCAAGATCTGAAGAAAAATGGAATCACATTAAATTTATTATACTTTTTGACCAAAAAATATATAGGTATTGGTTCGACTAATTAAATTGATACAAATGAGGATTAATCTTAGTTAACAATAATATTCTAATGATGAAATTCTCATAAGTGCAATAAATAACACGTAGATATACTTCAATAACAACGGCGGCACACAATCAATATTTAAGAAGTCAAAGGGAGTAATGTAGCATTAATAACTGATTAGTAGCAATAAATGACACTTATGTAAATAGAACAAATGAGTCACCCAAGAAAGGATGGAGTCAGTGAATGTTCTTCCTGACAATGATGAGTAATGGATAAATCTTTGGATATCTGAGTTGTTCTCAGATCTAGTAAAAAAGTGTAGACAAGAATATTAGTAAAAAGATTGTGTTTGTATCCTTGCAATGAGATCTGATTCTCTCTTTCAAAGTCAAAGTACATTTTACAAATGAGTATCACTTGTCCCCTCATTGTGTCTCTTTCTATTTATAGGGAATATGTTCCTAAAAATCCTAATAGTACAAGTGCAGAGAATATTCACTAGAATATTCTCTTTTATGTCCTATCTTGAAACTAGTCGTCATAACTCTGTCAAGGATGTTCGACCTCGGCCTTGATCCTTGATGACTCCTCGGCTTCAGCCCTTGCTGACTCTTCGACCACAACCTTCACCGTTTCGTAGATTACTTCGACAAGCGACAGTTGAGAACATTCCACCAATATTATTTTGACTTAAGTATTCTAAAGTTAGATTTTGACCCATACAATTAGTCCCTCCGCTTATTGAGGTCGGCTTCGCGGACGGGTTCGATGAGCGGATCGTGTTGTTGGTGGTCGAGCTAATCAAGCGGACTACATAGGTCGTGGTTGTTGCGGCAAGTAGGTAACGTGGCCCTCTGTGGGCCGCATATTTCAAATGATTCGAATTTCTCGGGCGATTTACTGGAGTTATTCTGTCCACGAGTTAGGATGACGTCATGATGTCATGTGTCATTATGACGCATATTCTCGATGCGTCATTTTGTTTCGCGTGTGACCTTTCATTAGACCTGCCGCTTCGGTTCCAGTGCCAATCATGATGAGCCGTTTTCATTTTCGGTGCCATGACCTTTATAAATAGAGGTCTTTGAAAACAATTTTGGAGTTTTAATCTTCTAACGCTTCAAAATCCCATACTTTTCCCTTACTCTCCTCTTCTCCGAATTTCTCTTCTCTGTTTCAGCGACTTACATAGTTCTCCATTCCCTCTCGTTTGTTATTATCCTTCCTTATGTTGAATCATATCTAACGTATCTCTGAGGTTGGAGAGGGGAGTCGTGTTGCTCCTTTGGCAGTGGTGTTCACTTCCCATGGGGAGAGCGTTCCTGCCACCGTTGAGGATGAAACCTTCCCGTTGGTGGAGGAGATAATCCCACGCAACTCTGATTCCAGATCCGATTTCACCAAAGCACCAGAGGCCGCACCTGGAGCTTTTCGGTCAGTGATGACGATGAAGGAATTAGCGAAGCTTAAGGCTAAATTCGGCCTTCCCAATCATATCGAGTTGATCCCGGCCGAGGGGGATATGGTACAGGTCCACCGTCCTGAGTATTGTGCCCTCTACGCCTACTTCTTCCAAGTCGGCTATTCTTTTCCCCTCCTTCCGCTGGTGGAAGAGTTATGTCGTCACTACGGAGTTTGTCCTGATCAACTAGCGTCGTACGTCTATAAAGCTATAAAGATGCTCACTAAGTTTGCTGAGTTGGCCGGGGTCAAACTGAGACTGTGGCACTTAATTCATAAATTCGCTCCCAGCTTTTATAGGAGAACGATGCTGAACCTTCTCCACTGAGGGGGAAAATGCTTGGTGGTGAAGATGGACGACAGGACGAGTCGTTAATTCTGGATTAACTTCATTTTTGCCAGAACCGAGGACGTTGTGGCCAACGTCAACGCCTTTCGTGAGGCTTGGAATTATTATCGTAAGTACTCTAGTTTCTCCCTCGTGTTTGGTCCTGAATTTTGACTTCTCGCCTTCTTCTTTTGTAGCCAAGACTTCGCCTCCTCCTTTGGACGCTCGTATTTTTTACTAGGTTGAGCGGCTCCCCCCATATATCGTAGGGATTCGTGAATGGCCAAGTTTTTTCAAGAAATTCGGGCCTACTCTCCCTTCGACTGGTAATTTCCTTTTTACTATCAGCGTCTTATTTCTTTGTTCATTTTCCTTCGTTGATTTTTCCTTTTCCTGTTTTTCTTTAGCTTCATCCAGGGGGTTTACAAGGAGGTCGAGAGCTCCCGCGCCCTCGTTCCGTAAGAGGAATGTTACTACGCCCTTAGTTTTTGCCCCTGTTTCGATCGCGGCTGATCCTATCTTCGTTCCCCTTTCCTCTATCGTCGCATCCTAATTTGTTCCTGCTTCGGCCGTGGAGATTTTGGCTTCTCCTCTGTATTCTCTCATTGACGAGGATGATGAGCCTTTTTCTAGTGATGGAGATCTCCTTCCTCAAAAGAGGAGGTCCGTGGATATTGGTGACGGAGTCATCTGGGCCTTTGATGCGGCAGAAGGGGACTTTTTGCTGCGTGAGACGGCGACCATTCTTGTGGGAGATGATATTGAGCCGAGTCCCGAGGTTCCAAGGTCAGTGAGAGTCGATGTAGATGTGTCTCTTCTTTCTGCGATGATGGAAACTGAAGGAACGACTGCTGATGTTCTTGACACTTCGCGGCGAGAGGAGGCATTGACTTCTCGAACAACTGCAAATACCTCCTTGTCGGCCAATGAGAAGGGCAAAAACATCATTGAGGAGGGCGATGAATCAGGTTTCGACATTGATGCGGACAACTTGAGGATGACGGAAGAGGGGCTTACCCAGCTTGACGTAAGGTTGGAGGGGTCTACGAGGTCTATCGCGATCCCCATGGATCATGACCTATTGATGAACACCGAGGAGGTAGTCCCTGCTTTTGGCCCTCTCTGCTCCGAAATAGAGGGTAAGACCCTTAATGATATAGACGATGGTAGTAATAATAATAGTAGTAATGAGTAAAAGGACCTAATTAAGTCAAACTCGAAGAGTGAAACATGCTTCATTTGGCACCAACACATTTAACTACGTGCTTATGATTAGCGACAAGGTTTTTAAAAGTAAATAGCTCTAGTTAGTGACTTTGTGACTCTTGTGTTGACTTTGGTATCATCGGGTGGTTAATTGGACCATAGTTATCTTCAATCTTGAAATGTGGTCGTTGTGGGCCTCGACTCTATCCTCTTTAACAATCTAGTTGTGTGAGGGGTGAGATGCTTTGTTTCTAGTCTAAGTACCCATGTTAAAGGTCTAGAACTTGCCTCGAATGTGTTTTAAGGCGAAATCCTAAGTTTTGCTTGGCTTGAGGAGTGATTGTAGGCTTTCCTTGGGCCATTTGAGTTTTCTGTTGCCTACCAATGATGTCATCCCTAGTCAACCCCTTCTAATTGTTAGCCTTTCTCTTTTGAAAACCATGTTACAAGCCTCTACCCATTCTATCGTGACCCTCTCTTGGCACCCGAGATTTCCTTAACACTCATGTGAAACAAATGGCTAAAAGCATAAGTTTGGGGAGAGAAGAGGAAGAAAAAGGTATCAAGGCACAGAAAGAGAAAATAAATGATGAGAAGGAAAGGCAAAGAAAAGAAAAGAAAAGAACAAAAAGAAAAAATACAAAAAAGTGAATAAGTGGAAGAGTTGAAGGGATTCAAAGAGAGGTAATGATCCCAGACATAGAGAAAAATGAATGTAATGATCAAGAAAGAGTGATGTTAAGTGTCTCTAGTCTCTCGAGGAAAAGAAAAGGCCTCAAGGAATTGGGTAAGTGTGAGCCGAGAAATGAAAGATGGAGTGCTTAAGGAAGATGTAACCACTTACCCATATTGTACCAAACCCTAATCCAAAAGCCTTCATTACATCCCAAAAGAAGTCCTACTTGATTTTGAGCCGAGCAAGCTTACATTAGTGGTGATCTACATGAGGGGCAAGCCTATGACCTACAAGATAGAGCGAGAGTCCCTGATGAGTAAAGTCAACTCTTGAAGCTCGAATGTCACATTAGAGCTATATATGCATAAATGTTTAACTTGTCGCCTTGTCAATAATGCATGAGTGGTGTGGGTAATTATTGGTCCCAACTGAGATATGAATGGCTCACCCGTGGCTAGCTGTAATGACCCTTAACTGCTGGAGGTGGGAACCAATTTATTTGCTTGAGGAGAAGCAAGGACTTAAGTTTGGGGGAGTTGATAAGTGGGGATTTTGACTGCTTATTAGCGCCTTTTAGCTTTTATTTTAGTCTAAAAGCATTGAATTATGTTCTCCAAACTAATGAAATTATGCAAAATTGCAGGAATGATGGAAGTTGATCTCCCGAGATGAAATTCGACTCAAAAAGGAGTAGTCCGAGGCACAAGTCAATAAAAGGTGCAGGAGCACAACTGTGCGGTCCGCAGAAGGAATTCTGCAGCCGCAAACAAAGAAGGAAACTCTAGCAGAAATTTGCGCAGATTGCGTACCGCACATGAATTGAGGCCGCAAAGATGAGCTAAGAGTTGAAGATCAGAGAGTGTGCAAAAAGACCAAGTTCAGAGTCTTTGTGAATTGTGGACCGCACAAGAATTGTGCGGCCTCAGAAGAACGCCTTGAGGCGGTAGTCCGAATTCTATGGACCGCATAAAAGTTGCCTCGCAGCCGCAGACCTCCTGTTCCTGACAGATGAAGAAATTTACGTACTGCACATGGAATTGTGCGTCCGCAGAACCTCCTGAGGGGCATTTTTGTCTGAGATTTCTAGCTTTGTATAAATAGACGAGTTTCACAAATTTAGGTCAAGTTTTGAATATCTGAAGCACTGTAGCCATTTTTCTTTACCTCTTTAGGAAATCTTAGCTTATTTTGGTGTTTTAACATTAGATTTCTTTATTTTAATCTTCCAATATGAGTTTTATTATCTTTTCTTCTTTGTTTCTTCAACACCCACTATAAGTAGCTAGATTTTTACTAGGGTTGTGACCCAATCCTAGTGTGTAAACCTTATGGGTGATTAATTTTATGCTTGTTTATGATTGAGTGTTTGTTATTTAGCTTTGTTCATGCTCCAATTATAGAATTGATGGGTGCAAATATTGATTCATGCCTATTTGACTTAGTCTCTTCTTGAGAAAGAGGGACCTAGTTTAGGATAACTTAGCTAACAAGGAATTGGGTCAATTGAGAGATTGATTAACCCAATTAAAGGGTTCAACCTAGAGATAGTAACAATCCGACTTGAGCTCTTATCAACCGTTTTGGTAGAAACCCAAATTGGGCAAAACCACTCTCTGACCGAGAGGTATTGAGTGGGTAACTTAGTGTTGTGAGATATACACCCCAATCAACAAAACAGGCATTAACATCTTTATCCTATTAGGCAAACACCTAGGTCATGGACACAACCCTAGGCCTTTTATATATCTGGAAAACCCTAAAAACAACTATCTCTAGTCTTATATCTTTAATTTGCATTCCTTAGATTAATATTAGTTATAGAAACAAAAATCTCATTATGGAAGTGCAATCTAGATACTTCACTTGCTCATTCTGAATATATACTCCTAGCTCCCATCTTAGCTCCCTGCGGTTCGACCCCGACTCTTAGTTGGGTTTTATTATTGCAAACGACTGTGTCATATCTCTTTTGAGTTGTACATTTGGACGTGATCACCCTGACATATAGCTGGTGTCGTTCCCTGTTGGGTCGTAAAACTGGGTGTTCCCTCCTGATGTTGTCTCTTCGTTCCTTTCTAGATTCGTTTTCTACCGAGGTTAGACGATGAGTTGGCCCGTTGAGGTCGTCTTCGTCTGCTCGAACCACAGCGCAATAAGCATTATGGATTTTGTCCCAAGTGGTTGGGGTATATTTCATTAATCGGCTCAACAGTTTTCTAGTCGCTCTTGAACCATCTCTATTTTGGAAAACTGCGACCGCCATCCCTTCAGATATGTTCGACAGAGTCATCCTTACTCTGTTGAATCGAGCGAGAAAGTCCCTTAGTTCCTCTCCCAAGGACTGCTTGATAGCGAATATGTCGATTACTCTTGTTTCGGCCTTCTTGGCTCCGGCATGGGCAGTTACAAACTTATTGGCCATTTCCTCGAAAGTTTCTATGGAGCGGGTTGGTAGCTGTGAATACCATGTTAATGCCCCTCCCATAAGGGTTTCACCAAACTTCTTCGATAAAATAGAGGACACTTGTTCCTTGGTGAGGTCGTTGCCTTTCACGGCAGTGACATAATGAGTCACATAATCCTCAGGATCGGTCGTCTCATCGTACATTCTGAGGTAGGGCGACATTTTGAAGGTCTTTGGTATGGCATGTGGGGCTGCATCATCATTGTACGGTTGTTCTACGAACCTGCCGGCGTCCCTTTTTGACAACATTTTAGGAGCGCCCGATATCTTGTTGACTCGTTCTTGGTGTTCTTTCATCTGGTCTCAGAGTGCGTAGTTTTCATTCTCCATTTCTTCCATCCTCTTTAGAACGGCAGTGAGGGCATTGTCACTTGCACTGTTAGTAATATTGTGAGTTATACCTGTCGTCGGCGGGCTTGGTTGGTTGCACTGCTCGTCTGTTTGTTGTATCATACACGCTCTTGCGGTTTCTGTAGTCATGCTTGGAGCGGGTTTGTTGAGGATGCTCACTAGCGTGTCGGCCAGCCATGCTTCAAGGAGTTTTTTCACAGCTGGGGACGTCCCTTCTTCTGCGGATATGGATGCCCTTTTTCCACTAGGTTTTGTTATCCTTCAGTGGGGGGAGAGGCGACCTCTCGCACCTAGGGGAAGCGTTGGGCGTCACGTCCTCGCCTACTGTTCCGCAACTCTCGTTGATAGTGTTCATGAGGTTGCTAGGGAAGTCACTTGTTATTTTTGTCCGTTATCCTTGGTTACCTACCATGTAGGTTTTTGTACGTACAAAGAAAGAAGATCTCGGGATTTGTGTGGTTAGTGACTGTGGTTAGTGACTTGCGTTAGCTGCAGATCTAGAGGAAACTAAAAATTTAACTAAGAAATTCCCACAGACGGCGCCGAATTGTTTGGCAAAAAATATAGATATTGGTTCGACTAATTAAATTTATACAAATGAGGGCTAATCTTAGTTAACAACAATATCCTAAAGATGAAATTCTTAGAAGTGCAATAAATAATACGTAGATATACTTCAATAACAACTGCGGCACACAATCAATATTTAAGAAGTCAAAGGGAGTAATGTAGCATTAAATATTGATGAATAGCAATAAATAACACTTATGCAAATAGAACGAACGAGTCACCTAAGAAAGGATGGAGTGAGTGAATGTTCTTCCTGACAATGATGCGTGATGGATAAGCCTTTGAATATCTAAGTTGTTCTTGGATCTAGTGGAAAAGTGTGCACAAGAATCTTAGTGAAAAGGTTGTGTTTGTATCCTTGCAATGAGATACGTTTCTCTCTTTTAAAGTCAAAGTTTGTTTTACAAATGAGTATCACATGTCTCCTATCATTGTGTCTCTTTCTACTGATAGGGAATGCGTTCCTAAAAACCCTAACAGTACAAGTGCAGAGAATATTCACTAGAATATTCTCTTTTATGTCCTATCTTGAACTTAATTGTTATAACTCTATCAAGGATGCTCGACCTCGGCCTTGATCCTTGATGACTCCTCGGCTTCAGCCCTTGCTGACTCTTCGACCATAACCTTCACAGTTTCTTAGATTACTTCGACAAGCGACAGCCGGAAACGTTCCACCAATACTATTTTAACTTAAGTATTCTAAAGATAAATTTTGATCCATACATATACAATTTTGCTTTGCATTTTTACAAGAAATTATTTTTATGCTAAGGCTTCCCTTCACAAATAGAAAACTGATTATAAATATAGATTTAATGTAAAATATCTTTAAAATTATTCAATTGTATGTAAGTTTGAGTTAAGAATTGTTTATATGATTGCATTACGCCTTCGACGTTCTACGTCTTTCAGTTGTGTATACAATCTTGTCTTGATGAACCATTTTTAGGGATGTCAATGGGGCGATGCGGGTGCGGGACGGTGCGGGTTTGAATCTATGCGAGGCGGTTTGAGAATGTGCGGGTACGGGACGGGGCGGGTTAATTTTCTTAAAAGAATTTTTTGCGGGTTGCGGGGCAGGTGCGGGTCAATTTTTTCCTACTGTAAATTAGTTACCCACATGAATATTGTCTTCAAGCTTTTTAATGTGGTGCTTATACGGATTTTTTTCCATATTTATGTAAATTATTATATTGTGTTGTCTTTAATTTCTAAATATCTTTATTTTTTACCTGCTTCAATCTAAATACTTTTGATTATCATATAAAGCTCCAGATGTTCAAAAATGACATTAAATATTAGAGGAACTTCACCACTCCTATATATAAATTACTTTGACTTTTATTGAATATTTGACCCTCTCAAACGTAAAAAAAAAAAAAAGAAAATATTTTCCTCTATCCTCCATACCGTGAGAATTGAGAGTGCTCTTCGTCAACCATAAAAATGAATATCTGAAGCTTTTCATGTTATGGATAAGATCTACATATATATGAATAATGTTGTTGAAAAATCCAGTTATGTTATTCAGTTTTGCGTTAAATTTATTTAGTTATAGGCATTAAATTCCTTTTTCTTACTCTATTGGTAGTTTCATTTAATTCTATATTTATCAATGTTCTATATTGATCTTGTGGTATAACCGTATAAGTAATTATTTTCATTATCTATAAAGTCACTTTTGGTTTAATAATTTGAGCATGAATTGGTTCTTATCTTTGATATGCTCATATAAATATTGGAAATATCACAAGCGTGGGCCTGGAGACCATATGAAGTTGCTCCAACTAGTGTAATTAATTAATTCTTAGCCAAAAAAAAAAAAAAAAACTAGTGTAATTAATGAAAGTTTCTAAAAATAAGTCTATTAAAAGAAAAAAATACTGGAAAACTTAGCGGGGCGATGCGGGGCGAGTGGATGCGAGTGTGAGCGCGGTGCAGGTGAACGCGGTGAAAATACTATGCGGGGCGGGGCGAGTTGGAATTTTGCAGGTTACGGCAAAACCCGCCCCGCCCGCCCCACTTGCCATCCCNATTTTATAGTGACTAGTTTTCGAGTATGCGCTTTGCGCGTGTACCCTGTCTCAATAAATTAAAATTTTAAAAAATCACATTAATATTCTATTAAAAAGTTATTTGAGGTATATGATAGAAGTTAATTGAAAAAAAAACTCCTAAAATAATTATTTTTGAACATATTTAGATAACTCTGATAATAGTAAGAAACTCCATCTCATAAGAGGTCCTCAATCATCTTAGTCACTAATTGTTTTAAATTTTGAATACATATCCTTGAGATTTATGAGTTTATTCTGAATTTTCTTTGGAAAGAATATATTCTTAAATTCATTCTAGAAGACACAAACCCGATTAACAACTAATAAAAGACAATATTTTTTGTTTTCTCGTAAAAATTGTACTACTTTTTATCAATAAAAAAAATACTCTAGTAATTATTTTCAAAAGAATATAAAAAATGAACCACTATCACAAAAGTTGAATATATTGATTATATTTTAATTAATCTACTCTTCTATGTTTTGAAGATCGAACTTTCTTTCTCTGTTCAATCATATAATCATGTATCCGGATGATTTCGAATCCTGTCTTTTATGCTTACAATGGATTTTTTAGTAGTTGATTCTGAAAGGACTACATTAATATTATTCTAAAAATAGCGAAGAAACAAAATTCAATCAAAATTAGAAGAAAAGATATTTCTACAAACTGAAATAAAACATCTAATGTAACATTGTGAAAAAATAGAAATACTCGCAAGCCTAAAACTCTCAAAGATACATAACGTTCCTTGTAGCTTGCAGCACTAGATATCACTCTCATAAGTTCTTGCCTCTTGGCCCCTATTTTTTTTTTTTTAATATTCTGAATCTTTAAAATCTTTTTCACAATCTTTAATTTATCCACCAAAAAAACTGTAATAAAAACCGGTAGAAGACGAATATATATATGGTGAATATGAAGTAGACTAAGGTTGTTTTACGTACATGCAAGTTTCAACGATATTAAAGAATGACTTTTACGTATAACGGTCATAGTCAAAACATTGAAATAATAGATTTAGAACAAGTAAAAAGGACATTTATATTTGTTGGATCTTTACCGTAAATTTATTAGAATATCATCTTCCTCCTTGTAAGCTCTAGCTGCTTTCTAGTAACAATAAAAATATTTATCGTACGACAATGTCTAAAAATCAATATGAATTCATTAATAAAATATAGGGAAAAGTAAACTTAAATTCATAAGATATTTAATTGAAATGAGTTGCAATGCCTAACTAATTTTCTGTTACGAACTACATTAATGATAAACAACTTGAACAAAATGTAAATAAGTCAATTTAAAATGATAATTGTATATTAGATATTGTAAACAATAATCACGACATGAAAATATTTAATATTGCAATTATCTATCAAGAATATATGAATGTTTAGTATTACGTAACTTCAAAAATAAACTAAAGGTTATAAAATTTACCTCAAAGCACAAGTAAGTTTACCTTCACAGACATCGACACTATCAAGATTCTTTTAATGAAATATTGAGCTCCTCTTTATATTAAATGGTTTTGGTTTAAAAGTTTAAAAATCAACGTAAGTAAAATTATAATCAGTAAATTAATCCTAAACCTAAAGTGATATTAATGGCTCAATTTTGCAGTTTTAGTAAAAGGAATCTAAAGATAAGGGAATCGTAAACCTAAACAAAGAAAAAATACGTATACGTCAAAAAATATTCAGATACAATGTCAATTCAACAACAACAAGTTATGCCTAAATCCTAAATTTTTTAGTTTTTTCACCAAAAAGAATTAGTCGATGCAAACCGAAAAAAAGAAAAGGACCTAAACCTAAATAAAGGAAATCCGGATTCCAAAAAAGGGCAATTTTTTGGTTTTCCTCCACAAAAGGAAAATAATAGTGAATCCTAAAACTAAACAAAGAAAAGACATGAGAATTTTTTATTTTTTTCAAACAAAGAAAAATTAGTGAATCGTATAACTAAACAAAACAAAAGAATACCTAAACAAAGTAAGACGTAGCATTAATTAGCGACCTTAATGGACAGCAAAATCCTAAATTTTATAATGAATCCAAAACCTAAATAGGAAAAAGTTGTACTCAATAGAAAAAGGCAATAAACGGCAGTTTTTGGTTTTCTTTTCCAGAAAAATAATTAGTATTTAAAATTACAATTTTATCCACCATAAAATACACTTACGAAGGGTAAAAAAGTCGGTCAACATTTCGATAGGGGCTTCGTGCTTTTAATATAGTATAGATAGATTACAACAACAATCGATTTATAGAATTTTCTTAAGTTTTCTGAAAAGCGACTGAAGTTCTGAATATTTACGTCAAAATTCTGTAATTATTGGTCGCTTTATTTGGAAGATCAAAACCTATAAAAACACAAGTATTTTGTAAAAGCTTCCAAAATCAATTCACGGAATTCATATACAATAGTCGAATCCCATCTTTTTTAATACTAATAGCTTTTATGGCTCGTTATTATATTCTGAGCATCTATACGTTCTGCTTTTTCATTTTAATCTTAATAAAATCACTTCAACCTAGTACAAAATTACTACCACCCGACAAGTTAAGAACTTCAATACACAAACAAGAAGCTGAATTGCTTCTTTTACTCTTTAGTTGATTTTTCAAATTGGTTTTGGCAGAGACTCTTAAGACATGTCGTGTTTAACTGCAATGCAAAACCACAAAACAGAACAAAAGAAATCAATAGTGAAAATCGAAGAGGATGGTCGGCAGCCGACCTTCCATATTCGACTGCGCGTTTTTAAAACCCCAAGCAAATCACTTTTACAAAAACTTTGCTAAGTCACTTGTTTCAAGACTCAACAACCCACTAATATGAATTGTAGGGTATAACTCGCATATTATCATCCAGTTGTTCCTTGAAATATTATTACTTTAAAATAAGTTACCAATTGAGATGTATGGTTCACAAAATTGCGAATCGGCATATTGCTCGTTCTATGTTTTGCGCTATCAGTCTCACAAAGAATGAATTATTACTATTTGATAAATCAAACAATATCTTTTTAAGCATATGTTTTACATATAGTTTTGTATATGTTGAATTGGTAATTATTATAATTTATAATAATTTTTATATTATTTTAAATATATAAATTTTATTTCATAAAATTTAAAAAATTTATATCCGAATTTACACAAAAAACTAGTTAATTTGACTATCCTACTCCCAAAAAAGCTCAATCAAACTAAAACGGATGAAATATTTATTTTATATTTGCTCCTTCTAGGAAGTCTACCCAATAAAATTATTCATACGGAATGCTTTTATAATTAACTATATTCAGCACTACCCAATGTGCATTGAAAGATTCGCGCACCAAGTTACTCCTAATTTTATTATTTCATTCTTTTTATTTTATGCTATGACTGAACAGAGTTAAGAAGGAAATAAAGATTTCAAATCATGTCAAGAATATATTTTTAGAATTTATAATGTTTGAATATGCAATGAAATTTTTATGATAATACGAACATTATTAGATGTGTAAATGAAATGTTGTAGGTATTAAAATCGAATTACTAGTACTATTTTGTTACACAAAAGTTGAACTTAAATCATCCATAAAACTATAAAAGTGAACCGGAGTATAATCCATTCAACATTTGATAATCAATTCATTCAAATATAATATGTGGCTGGTTGGAACCCGCCACGTGTTTTTTCTTCTTCTTAGTTTCTCACCCGGTGTCCGATATTTGTATTGGAGCCCGATTATATTCGTATTCGTGCCGCATAGGACCCCATTCGAGGGGAAGCGCTCCTTACCAATAATTTTTCCATACCCAGAGCTCGAACTCAAAACCTCTGACTGAAAAAAGAGCACTGCACCACATCCTTTGACGGTCGCTGCAGTGTTTTGAAAATATGGAAACATACAAAATAAGAGAAGCAGTAGTGGCCTCGGAATCTGAAATACTGCACCTAAAGTCACCATTGCTGATGCATTTATTTTGAGTGGCCCTATCTTCCTTGCCCTCAAATAATGCAACACAGCTTTCCTTTTAGCTTCAGTTCATTTCTAATTTTACTCAAAAAAACTTGGCACCTAACATTTTGTTTAGATACTTTTAAAAATAAAGATTAGGATCAGATTCGACCTATTTATAGTGTTCCTATTGTAACAAAAATTATCTTATCATTCATTATTTGATTCTGAATAAAATAAAGTGTATTACATATATATAGTAGTCCATTTGTTATTGAATGTTTAATGAAATACCACTCAATTTTCTCCTAGAAAAAAATTGGATATTACTTGACATCTACGGACTGTGTGGTCCTCAAGGTTCTCTACCAACTCCAAGGCCTAATGTAGGCCGCGTGGTCCATGGCTTTTTTCTTGCTTACCAATTCCCAATTTTGAACTTTATCACATTAATTTTGTTTGACAAAACAATATAAATCTTGGTTCAAATAATTAAATTTATATAAATGAACGTTAAATTTAGCTAACAATAATATTTCATAGATGGAGTTCTTTAAAAAAGCAACAAATACTATGTAGATATAGTCGGACAATGGAGGCAGCATACAATAAATATTTCAAAAATCAAAGGCAAGAGTGTAGCATTCAATATCAACGAGTAGCAATAAATGACATTTAAGTAAATAGAATGAATGAGTTACACAAAAAATAATTGAATTTCTTTCTGACAATGATGAGTGATAGACGATTCTTTGAATATTTGAGTTATTCTCGAATATAGTGGAAAAGTGTAGACAAGAATCTCAGTAAAAATGTGATGTTTGTATATTAAAATGAGATCCGATTCTCTCTCTCTAGTCAAAGTGTATTTTTACAAAATGAATATCACATGTCTCCTATAACTATGTCTCTTTCTATTTATAGCGAATATGTTTCAAGAAATCCTAATAGTACAAATACAGAGAATATCCACTAGAATATTTCCATTACGTCTATCTTACCATTAGCCGTTATAACTCTGTCAAACATGCTCGACTTCGTTCTCGATAATGTCACCTCGACTTCAGACTTGATGACACATCGACCACGACCTTTGCTTATAATCAGATTACTGCGGCGTGATGCCCCAAGAATGTTTTACTAATATCATTTCAACTAAAGATGAATTTTAGCCCATACAACTTTCAATGTCCCACTGTGCACCGTAGTTTACTGGGTATGGTTTTACCAATAATAATTCAAAATTAATATCGCAACTATTTAGTAATGCTTGGATATTTAATATACTTACCAGCTTATTAGCTCCAAACACTGTGGGGTTGTCTGGGAAGATATTTAAAGGAAAGTAATTGTGGTATATAATTTGTTGTATTTTTATTCAATATTTGATTTATATTTTAGATCATATATAACTAATTCTTATATAACTTAATTACACTAAATAACGTATTAGTTTATACCACCAATAACATTAATAACTAATTCACGTATAACTTACACATGGATAAAATAGCTGGCAAGATGCTATACATGCCTTTGATAAAGGGCCTAGGAATTCAAAGGCGGAGCTAGAGCACGACGTATGGATTCGATCGAACCCAGTAGCTTATATTCAAATAATATATTGTCTTAAAAAAAGATCATCGAATATATACAATTTATTATTTAAAACCCAATAATTTAAAAAGATAAGATTCCGAACCCATAAACTTTAAATTTTGACTCTGTCTCTGTAGGAATTGGCATAGTTACATTTCCGTTTTAGCCTCTTACAAAATTTGATTATCATAATTCATAAGCACAATTTCTAATTTTTACTGTAAAACCGTTTTCAGATTACCCTATTAATTAAAACTAATTAATAAAAGTCGGGATTTTCTTTTCAACGAGAATATATTTATATTTATTATAATAAGAGAAAATAATAAAGACTCAGTGTAACACACACGTCAACATCGCTGCATGCAATGCCATACTCCACGTCACGTTCAGAACCATGCCTTTCTCTGCCTTTGCTTAAACTCTCCTTCATTAAAGATCTCCCGTGTAGACCACCACGTCATCATCAGAACATTCCAGCCTGGCATATACTCCCCCTCCCTTAGTCTCCACCATAACCCAATTACAATACTCCACGTATCACATCCTGATGTTGACCTCTCCTTTCCTACAGCTGTCTCCTCTACTTCCCAAGTCTTTAGCCCCTACTATAAATATCACTCTGCTTTCCTTCTCAATTACTCTCTTCTTCTTCTTCCTCCCTCTCCCTTGTACAATACGCTTTTGTAAAGTCTTCTTAATCCTCCAATATGGCTTCAAATTACAGTTCTGCCACTGTACCTTCAATCCTACTGCTCCTCTTATGTTCCACTTCTCTCTTCGTAGCTTCCATGGCTGCTCTGGTAAAGGAACAGCCCCTTGTTCTCAAATACCATAACGGTGCTCTTTTAAAAGGAACCATCACCGTTAATCTCATCTGGTACGGTAAGTTCACACCCATCCAACGGTCCATAATCGTTGATTTTCTTCAATCTCTCAACTCCCCAAAAGCCCCGCTTCCTTCGGCTGCATCTTGGTGGAAAACAACTGAAAAATACAAAACTGGTGCCTCTACCCTCATCGTAGGGAAACAAATCCTAGAGGAAAATTGTTCTCTAGGAAAATCTCTGAAAAATTCGCATATTGTGTATTTGGCTTCGAAAGGTGGTCATATGGGAAGGTCTGTTAACTTGGTGTTAACGGCGAAGGATGTTTTTGTAGAGGGTTTTTGTATGAGCAGATGTGGGTCCCATGGTTCGACACGTGGCAAAATCCGTTTTGCTTATGCTTGGGTTGGTAACTCGGAGACTCAGTGTGCAGGTCAGTGTGCGTGGCCGTTTCATCAGCCCATTTACGGCCCACAGTCTCCGCCGTTAGTTGCGCCTAACGGCGACGTTGGTGTTGACGGAATGATTATCAACGTGGCTACGGTGTTGGCGGGAACAGTAACGAACCCGTTTAATAATGGGTATTTTCAGGGCCCAGCGACGGCGCCTTTGGAGGCCGTTTCGGCGTGTACTGGGATGTTTGGGTCGGGTTCATATCCAGGTTATCCGGGTCAAGTACTTGTTGATAAGAGTACGGGCGCTAGCTATAATGCGCATGGGGTGAATGGGCGTAGGTTCTTGCTTCCTGCCATGTGGGACCCTGCAAAATCTGCATGCTCAACACTCGTTTGATCAGAGAGGAAGATAAGGAAGAGGAAATGGTTGGGATCGAGTGTGTGCGGGTCTACGTATGTATATACAAGCACCGCATTTTGGAGGATAAGGATGGAGGAGGGGGTGGGTCATGGGGTGGGTGGGAGGGTTGTCGTTTTGTATGACTGTAAATTCTCTTTGCTATTTAAGTGTTAAGAAAATGTGTAAAATGCAGTGCTATAGGGGACTATGATAATAATAATAAAATTCAAAATAATTGTAGTGTTTTGTATAAATTGTGAAAACTGGGTTTTCAGTACTGCTTTTAATCATCATATACTTTTACCTTTTTGCGATTTCCTGTGAGCGGAATATTATGGGTACAATTGTCCAATTATCTTAACAATGGTACTATTAAAATTTATAACTGTTCGCTCAAAAAATGTTATATATTTTACGAGTACAAAATAATATAAATTAATCTTGGGATAATCATAGCAAATCGTAATAATCTGTTGGACCAATTGAAAGAAATGAAAACAAGAACTCAAAATTAGGGGGAGAAGCATTAGAAACCTTTATTGATAATATTTGTTTGGTCTGCCTCTCCATGAAGAGGTTCAGAGCCTTACAATGGTGTTTTTCTCTTCCCATAAGAGGGGTATATTTTCTCGTTTCTCTCTCCTCTCACTAGTGGTGAAGAAGCTCCCCTTTTCTAGGGCTACTGCTCTTCGTATTTATAGATGTGAGCTTTGTGAGCTGGCAATAAATGGCCGTGGCCATGCTGAAGTTTCGTCCCTATGGGGGAATGACTGGGCCGTACCCTTGTAGATTAAATCGGACAAGAGTCGAGTCCTGTTACGAATAAAGTGGCCATACCACTTTATTAATTATGTATTAGCTCAGGACGAGATTAACTCCGTTAATTATCATGGGGTCGGATTTTGACCTATACAGTTAGTCCCTCCGCTTATTGAGGTCGGGCCTCGGCCGAGCTCGATGAGCGGACTTCGTCGATTGTGATTTGAAAACAACTCGAATAAGGGGGATCGTCTTATTGGCGGCGGTGGCCTTAGCCGTTTACACGTTGGTGCTGGCCGTAGCCTTGCGTACATTGGAGAGCCTTTTATACATTAGAGATGGCCGTAGCCTTTCATATGTTGAGGTTGGCCGTAGCTTTCATATATTGAAGATGGCTGTAGCCTTTTATATATTGGAGATGGCTGTAGCCTTTCGCATATTGAGGACGGCCGTAGCCTTTTATATATTGGAGATGGCCGTGGGGAATGAATATGCGCCGAGTACGTATTTGGTCTTCCAAAATTTTAACGGCGTACGACACATTCTTTCAGTGTTCACAGGTCGTAGCGATTGTTCTGACGGCGGTATGCTGGCGGATGGCTGAGAAGCCGCTTTACGGAGCTCGTCATAATGACGCTTGTTACGACAGAACCGAACCGTTTTACGGTTGGTCGTGCAGTTAATGATGGCCATTGGGCTTCGCAAAAGCCATTTATGTTGCCTATAAAGGTGGGTTGAGGCATTTATTCCTCATATCTTCATTGTTCATCTGAGAGAGAGATTCTGAGGAAACTTTTTCGTTTTGCTAATTCATCTTCTCTTTTCTTTCCTTTGATTGTGACAACATTTGTCTTCAGTAGATCAACAATGGCAGTCAGTTCTTCTCACGGTGCTCCTCCGGTAGATTTTCCGGTAGTTGAAGGACCATCTCCGACAATGGGAGGTGCAGAACAGATGGAGTCCGGCGAAATCCCGTCGGTTGACGAGGTGGTTCCTCGGCCCGGAGGTCCGGCGATCGATTTCACC
>NW_017670355.1:330526-369009 GCF_001879085.1 Nicotiana attenuata
GTCGACGGTGGAGAGGAGCCGGTGGATAAGCCCGTTGATGGGGGGGGGGGGGGGGGGAATCGGGAATGGCCCGATTGCGGGAACAGGGTTGTCCGTTCCTACCCATGCGACATCGTTCTCGCTAAAACGAGGAGAGGGTCCACACCGACCGTAGGGATACTGCGTTTTTTACGCCTATCCTTTCAGGTTGGGGTTCAATATCCCGCTCCACAATGCTGGTGGTGGATTTCTACCTCATTACGGGGTGTGCCCAGGTCAGCTCACTCCTTCCCTCTACAAATTGTTGGCGATGTTCATCAAATATGCGGAATTGGCCCGTAGGGAGGTCACGCTGCAGCACGTGCTGAGTCTCTACGCTCCCCAGAGAGTCACGTGCACCAATGATTCAGGGCGTGCCCTCGTGGGGCGAGGGGCCTGGTCACCGGAGATGGATGACGAGTTCGACCCCCGCCTTTTCGAGCACTTCTTTTATATCAGGACCAAACCCTGGTGGCGGATGCTACTGGGTTGCCAGAGGCCTGGAACCATGCAACGTAAGTTCTTTAGTGGTTGAATTCTTTTATTCCCTCTTTATGATTTGTGCTTATGAGCGTTAACTCGTGTCTTTTTTGTAGCCGACAGGTCGCCGCCGCCCCCATTGCCCTTGAATACGCGAATGGGTCGAGGCCGTACTCCCCCATACGAGGGGGAATCGTACGTGGGCGTTTTTCTGGGAGAGGCATGGCCGTAGGCCTGTGGCAGGTAAAAATTGGTCTCTTCTTCTGTTCCGCTTTGTTTTCAGCTTTATTCATTAACCTTTTTTTTCTTGTGATTAGGGAGGGCGCGCCGCGGTCAGGGCCCTCAGTTGGCCTTCCGTCGGCCTGGTGCAGTTGCTCGCTTACTGCAGCGCCAGTGTCCCGCGCTCAACACCGAGGGCGCATCAGTCGAGTCTTCAGCGGTTTCTTCTCATCACGGACCCTACTTCGGGACGAGGGGCCATCGGGGGTTGTGCGCCCTAAGAGCGGAGTCGTCATCAGATGGGGAGGAGGAGAGGCCCGTTGATAAGGCGTAGGGTCCGCGTTCGCGCCGGCTCCTCCTTGGGTAATTCAATTTGGACTCCCCGCCGGCGGATCGCGAGAGGAGTGCTGCTGCGGTGCCGCTGCCCCTGAGGCGACAAAACAATAGGGGTTGCCCCGGTTGGCTTAGGCCGTGATTGATACCGTCGCTTCGGCAGCTCAATTGGTGGTTCCAGTCGCTGAGGACGGGAGGTAGTTCCTCAGCGGCTGCTAATGTGGGTGAAGAGGATGAGTTCTGAATCCGACTTGGACCCCCGACGACGTCCGTATGTTCCAGGAAGGCTCCACCAATGCAGCGGTGCCGCGCAGCAAGGGGCCGATCTCGTTTTATCGGAGTTCCCACCGGAATTGAAACTTATTGCTCCAAGGGGAAAGCTTTGGTGCCGGCAGTTCGAGCTGCTGTGCTCGAGGCCGAAGAATACGTCGCTGAGGGGCGTTACGGATGTCGGGCTGATGAATGAAGTAGCCGGTGATGAGCTTGAGGTATGTACTGTTACGTCGGTTCGCTTCTTCTTTAACCTTAGGTTATTCTTTTATTCTGATCGTTGTCTTTGCTCTTGCCAGTCTTATCTGTTGGAGGTGGAGAGCCATCCGTCGAGCCAAGGTCCGCTCGGGATATTTTTTGCGGGCGTGAAAGTATCGCCGCTAACCCCAGGGATCAAGTGTCAAGAGAGTTTTGCGCGGGAGCGCTTGATGGAACGATCCTCTAGCGCGGGCCCTTGGTCGAAAGAGCTGGCGAAGGCGGGAGGTTCAGATGCGGCATAGCACTTGACAGGACGATGTGCTCTCGAGGAGCCGCTCCGCCGATAAGGTGATGAGGAGCTCGAGGTGGTAAAAGAGGCTGCTGCTGAGTGCGAGCTTCGTGGACCAAGCGAAGGCGGCGGAGGTCACTTGCGGCAATGAGCGGGAAGGTAACCGCGTTAGAGGATGAAGTCGCGGCATTGAAACTTTCAAGTGAGGGATGCCTCGTCGAGGGCCGGGGCGCGTTGAAGAAGCTATCCGCGTGCATGAATCCCAACGGGCGTTGAAAAGGGATGCTGCGAGGCCTTTAGAAAAGGCGAGTCTCGAGGAGCGGATTGGTGTCTCGAGATGACGCCGCAGTCATGGGAACCTGCAATCGCGGCGCTTGGAAGAAGAGAGATTAGCGGTCTACGGGATCAAGCCGCTTCTTCCAGCCAGGCTCGAAACTTGGGTTCTTTGCCGAGGTCCCAACGTGATGTATATAAGAGTTTGTGGGAGGGCTGGCGTCGTGACCTGAAAGCTACTTTCGAGGCGGGCGGCGTCAGAAGGCTCGTGAGGGCCCGTGCCGACTGTGGTTTTTGACTGCGCGACGCCCGGAGGCTGACGCTGGTGCAGACAGGTGGCGCGAGCACCGAGTAAAAAAGATGATGATGTCCATTTTTTTCTTGTCTTGTTCGCCGTTTGGCGTTTAGAAGTTTCTTTTGTTTTTCTTTTTAATTTCTTGTATTGATCGGCCGTTGGCCGGGTGTAAGCGGGGATAGACCCGCAATTTGACTTTGTAAATATATAAGTTTTCTTTTCTATTGCCTGCCTTGTGCTTATTTTGTGTTACTGTTTTTCTTTCGTTTCTTTAGAGTTTTTGTGGCGCCTTTTGTTGAACGCGGCATTGGCGCCCTAGTCGAATATTAGATCGACACTTTAGTCGTGACAAGAAATCGAGACGGTCTTAGCCATAAAAGCGACTTCGACTGTCGTGAGTTCGTTTATTCACCTTAGTCGAATCTAGGTTCGACTGTTGGCCGACGATGGGCCTTAGCCATGTAGGCGACTTCGACTGTCGTCCGAGTCATTTATTCACCCTTAGTCGAATCTAGGTCGACTTGTTGGCGACGATGGCCCCTTAGCCATGTAGGCGACTTCGAACTGTCGTCGAGTCGTTTATTCACCTTAGTCGAATCTAGGTCGACTGTTGGCGACGATGGCCTTGAGCCATAAATATAATTGATGGCCTTGCTTTTTCAACTCGGTGCGGGCGAGTCTTGGCCGTTATTTGGCGAAAGCGGCGTTTAGCCTTAGTCCCAGTTCGGACGGGTCGAACTACGGTCGTGATAGTAAAAACGAAGCCTCATAGTTTGACCGGGGCCGAACTTTACGCGGCCCGAGTCTTAATTCGAGTTGGGAGAACTTACTTGAATGGCGAGGTGCCTACCCTGCGCGTTGATTTGTTGAGGTCGGGCTTTGCTTTCACGGATGAAGGCGTTTGGCCTGAGTTTCGGTTCAACTGTGGTTGAACTTGCTAAGAGTTGAGGACGAAGGCGTCCATCCTTGTAGTTCGAGCGAGGTCGAGCTCGTTGGATTTAATGGCGAGGGCAACTAGCTGAGTCTTTTGTTCAATCGTAGTTGAATTTGGCTAATGAAGGGCGAATAGCTGTTCTTTGGTTCAACCGTAGTTGAACTTCTTGGCGAAGGCACATAGCCTGAGTCCTGGTTCAACCATAGTTGAACTGCTAATGAAGGGCGCATAGCCGTCTTGGTTCAACCGTGGTTGAATTTGTTGGCGAAGGCGCATAGCCTGACTTGGTTCAACCGTAGTTGAACTTTTTGGCGAAGGCGCATAGCCTGAGTCCCGGTTCAACCGTAGTTGAACTGCTAATGAAGGCGCAGAGCCTGTCTTGGTTCAACCGTAGTTGAACTTTTGGCGAAGGCACATAGCCTGAGTCCCAGTTCAACCGTAGTCGAACTTGCTAATGAAGGCGCATAGCCTGTCTTGGTTCACCGTAGTTGATTTTGTTGGCGAAGGCGCATAGCCTGGCTTGTTCAACCGTAGTTGAACTTTTGGCGAAGGCACATAGCCTGAGTCCCGGTTCAACGTAGTTGATTTGCCTAATGAAGGCGCATAGCCTGTCTTGGTTCAACCGTAGTTGAACTTCTTGGCGAAGGCACATAGCTGAGTCCTGGTTCAAACCGTAGTTGAACTTGCTAATGAGGGCGCATAGCCCGTCTTGGTTCACCGTAGTTGAATTTGTTGGCGAAGGCGCATAGCCTGACTTGGTTCAACCGTAGTTGAAACTTTTTGCGCGAAGGGCATAGCCCTGAGTCCCGGTTCAACCGTAGTTGAATTTGCTAATTGAAAGGCGGCATAGCCTGTCTGGTTCAACCGAGTTGAACTTTTGGCGAAGCCAAATAGCCTGAGTCCTTCAGTTTCAACCGTGTTTGGATTTGCCTAATGAAGGCGCATAGCTGTCTTGTTCAACCGTAGTTGACACTTTTGGCGAAGGCCATGAGCCTAAGATTCCGGTTTCAACCGTAGTCGAACTTTTGCTAATGAAGTCGCATAGCCTGTCTTGGATTCAACCCGTAGTGATTTTGTTGGCGAAGGCGCATGGCCTGTCTTAGTAATTCAACCGTAAGTTGAACTTTCTTGGCGATGAGGCACATAGCCTGAAGTCTCGGGTTCAACCGTACGGTGAATTTGGCTGCATGAAGGCGCAATAGCCTTCTTGGTTCAACCGTAATTTGATTCTTGTTGATTGAAGGCGCATGAGGCCTGACTTGGCATTTCAACCGTTAGTTGAACTTGTTGGGTGAAGGCCGCATATAGGCCCTGTCTTGGTTCAACACGTCGTCTGAACTTTTTGGTGAGAGTCGCATTAAGCTGTCTTGAATTCAACTCGTAGTGAAATTTTTGGTGAAGGCGCAGTTAGCCTGTGTCCCGGTTCAACTGCCCTTGCTTGAACTTTGTTCGACTTGTGACGAAGCACAGAGCCTGAATTCCCATATTGTGGTAGTCGAGTGCTGGAACCTCGTTTTGGATTCGAGACCTTGAAGCGGCTTACCCATATGTCTCCCAACCAGAGGTTATTAGGCTGTCCTTGAGGCAATCTCTGCTCGAGATGATCTCCCGTTAGCCGGTTTTCCGACCGGGAGTTCGTATGCCTTACAGATAACCTTCCGCCTCGAGGAAAGGAGGGGGCCCTTTCTTCTTATGTTTTGCCACTATCTTGAAGATTCCGAGAGAGGAGGAGGACTTAGATTTTTGTTTGAGAATCTTCGAGCTCTCCCTCTCTTTTCTTTGTGGTCCAGGGAAGAACTAACCCGCATTTCTGTATGAAATTCCCAGCTAGACGCGCACAATGTTACGTCAAAAAAATGTTACACATCTTACGAGTACAAAAACAATATAAATTAATCTCCCGGGATAATCATAGCAAATCGTAATAATCCGTTGGACCAATTGAAAGAAATGAAAAAAAAACTCCAGAATTAGGGGAGAAGGCATTAGAAACCTTTATTGAATAATATAATAAAATAAAGAAAAAGAATATAAATATGAATAATAATGAAATATTATTTATAAATTAAGAATAAAAAAATATTTGATATTGAGTAATTAATAAAATAAATTTAATATATTAATGAATTTATTTAATAATAATTTTGAATTTTAATAAAATATTAGCGACAAAATAGATGACAAAAGCTCAAAATCGGGCTCGAAAACGGAGTGTAAACCTGCTCAAGTGTCTAAAAATATTGAATTAGGGACAAAGGACTAAGCGCGGACCGCACACTGATTGCATAGCGCGAGCCCGAAGCTAGGGGAAAAGATTCAGAGAGTATAACATTTCAAAGGGTAAACAGCTATGTGGGCCGGATCTCTCGCGCTCCTTTCTACGCGGTCCCAGCGCTTATGTGTGCCACGCGGTCTGAGAGCGCTTGCATATGTTGCGTTTCGGTTCCCGCTCCCTCATTATTCAGCTCTGTGCGGCTGCGCTACCTTCTTTTGCTGCGGTCCCGCGTCAATCAGCCTGTTGCTTGTCCGCGCTAGCTTCTTGCGCGGGATCCCCGCGTCCCCAGCTTCAAGAAGTGAAAAGTGATCGAAGTCTTTCTTAAGACCCACTACGCGGACCTGGTGAATTTTTCTGCGCGGTCCGCAGCCACCCAGCAGAGGGTATTTTTGTCCCCAGTTTTTCTAGCCTAGTATAATAGAAAATTTCTATTATTTTTGGTCAAGAATTAGATATCAGATAGCAGCAGCACTCGTGAGCAGACTTCAGATTTTAGCCTATTTTGGGGCATTTTCACTTGTTTTTATTCGTGGATTCTTGTAATTACATCCTAGTTAATTAATATGTTGATTAATTATCTACCTACTAATTCTTTCAATTTCTGTTGCTAATTAAATTGTTAGCTACAAACCATTAAGCTAGGGTTGTGGGCTCAATTCCCAAGTATGGGTAATTAATGGGTTGTGATTGTTGTAATGCTGTTGAATGATGTTGGGTGTTTTAGCTAAATTTGGGTTAATTTGATGATTTAACTAGGATCTTGGTGTTTGCAAATCACTAAATCTAGCTTTAGTGGGTCCCTTGACTTCTTCTTGGAGAAAGGAGTGTCTATTGACTCCAAAATTAACCCAACAAGGAATTGGGATGGACCCATGAGAAAATGGTAGTCCCAATTAACGGGTTAAACCTTGAAAGAGTAATTAACCCAACTTGAACCTAAGTTGCTTGGGCTTTGTTGGCCTTACCCAAATTGGTCCTCGAGAAAGTCAATTGGGCAAATCTCTCTTTCTAACCGAGAGGTGTCCGATGAGTGCAATCGTGCAACGGTTATTAGTTGTAAGCCCCATAACATCATTCTTGCATTTTTAGGAATCCTCTACCGTTTAGTTGACCACCTCGGTATAAATGCCACGACCCTAGTGTCTTTTCTCTATCTTGCAATAAACCTAGAATTAATCATCTTAGCATAATTTTTAGTTACAAATTAGTAGTTTGTTTTTAAATTGTATGTTTGATAATCATAAAAACCAAAATGAACAGAAGATCAATTAGAAGCAAACACTGCATTTCTTTAGACTAAGTAAATTCCAACCTCCCTTTCTAGCTCTGTGGAAATTGACCCCCAATACCACTATTTTGGGTAACAGTATTAAAGCGCCCACTCTTCCTAAGGTTGAGTCCGCTGCCGGATCACTTTTTGGTGGCCGTTGCGCGGGGAGCTTACGGTGTTGGACTAATTTGTGTAGCTAGTATTTGTGTTTTGCTTCTCTTTCCTTCTTTTTACTCAAGCTTTATTTTTGTTTGATCCCATCAGGTCCATGGCTCTAAACGGATATGAACCCTCTTGGCAATTGCCTTGGAGGGGGAGGAAGGTTTGAAGATGTTGAGTGTTCCGGTACCATCAAGTACCATGGAGAGTAGAAATGCCAATGTTAATGCAAAATTGAAACAATCCCTTTCCAGACCCTCCTCTCCGCCCACCGCCAAGAGCGTTGTCCCAAGATTCTTCCTAATCAAGGTACGCGAGTAACCATAGTTCCTCCCCGGAAATCCGGGCGGGGAAATTTTCAAATCACAAATGTCATGTTGACCTTGCTCGAGCAAAGGGGATACATTTTAACGGGCGCCTCCGACCAAAATGCCATACATAGACTTGAAGGGGTTTTGTAGAAAACATGCTGGGGCAGCAAACAAACAAACGTGTCGAGGATATGCGTTGCCACTTGAGGCTTTTCCCGTTTTCTCTTTTCGGGGCAAAGCGTTGGAACTGGTTAGAAAGGTTTACCAAATTCATTCTATTCTACCACATGGGATGAATTGGCGGACAAATTTTATTTGCCAAGTTCTTTTCTACCAATCATATGGGGCTCTTCGGGACGAGATTCTAGCCTTCAGCAAATTGCCAACAGATACCATTGCATGAGATCTGTGGAGCTGATTTAGAAACAATTCTGTGAAGGAGTGCCTGAACACGACAGTTACGTGAGGAGTTGCGCAATGATCTCAGCAAGATCTCTTTCTGATAGGGCGCTTATCAATGCACCCATTGGCCGGACAGACGATTAAATCAATGCTACAGTTCTGTATTTCTCAAAACGTCAATATGGGTCCACCATGCCGTCGGTTTGAACGTCATAGTATCGTTATGCAACTTTCTTACCAAGAGCATGTGGGACGACTTGATGAAAATGACTGAACCTCTTCGGCATGCAAAGCCCGAGCGAATGTACGCGCCAAGGGTGACCTCACGGTGCATCCATTTGCACAAGGAGTTGATTTTTGATCATGGCCAAGCTATTGCCGAACTTACAACAACAATGAATCAGTTGGCGAAGGCGCAATTAACAACACAGTAAAAGCCGCGCCAAGTGAATGCAATGGAGAATGTTTTTCTTTGCTAAAAGGAGCAAAGAAGGGCAAACAACAACCTCAGGTAATGGTAAGAAGTTTGACACAACAATGATGGTGGTGGTTATATCGAACGAGTGTTTTGATGATCAAAGTGAGGAATGCCAATATGTCAAATACTTATCAAAGAAGATAGAGGAATCAAGGAATCAACAAGTGGCGCACCCAAGGCAATTTGGGGCAATCAACAAGGAGGCGGCAATTGGAATAACAATAATCAACAACAAGGTGGTACCAATTGGAATACTAACAATCAGAAACAACAATTGGGGTAATCAAGCGTAAAATCCAAGGCAATTGTTTAACGGGAAACAACAACAATTTGGGAAACAACAACAATAGCAATCAAGGAGGGTGGAATAATGGTGGCAGGGGGCAAGGTTTCAAAGGCCACCCATGTTCCACCAACCACAACAATCCACCCGCCCTTTCAGTCACAAGGGCCTAGTTCTTCTGGAAGGGATCAATTGGGAACTGATAGAAAAATGATGTTTCGAGCATATGATGAAAAAGAACCAAGATTCTGAACGCACAATTGGCTCCGCATCAACGTCTATCCGGAAACTATGAGGTGGCAATTAGGACAAATCTCTCAAGCCTTTAATACCCGACCAAAAGGTGCGCTACCAAGGGTGATCGGTAGTGAAACTCGAAGGGGATGAACAAATCAATGTGATGGCGGTTACAACTCGGGAGTGGAAAGAGGCGGTGATGCTGGCATGCCTCGGTTAAGAATCAGTGTGTGACTGATGAAATTGGAGTTTGCTTTGAATGATGATGCACTTTGAATGTTGACATGTTGGTTGAACCATTAGTGACAAAATGATGTGCGGATTGATATTGATGATGAGGCCCGGGGTAGAGACTCAAGAATACCGTGAAACCGTCTAGGGAACACATTATTGATATACCGCGAGCCGGCGGTGCCAAGGCAAGGCACCCTTGCCCTAGAACCACCTCCACCATATCCTCAGCGGTTAGAAAAAGAAAAGGAACGACAATCTGTTCAAAAAATTTCAATAGACATGATGAAGAGCCTCATAAAAAAAAAAACAATCAATGTTCCTTAGTGGAGGCACTTGAACAAATGCCTGGGTTACGCAAAAATTTATGAAGGATTTAGTCACTAAGAAGCGTCTATGGAGTTGTGAAACAATAAAGATGAACGCACCAAGTTAGTGCGATTGTGCATTCTATGGCCCGAAAACTAGAAGACCCTGGACGCTTTCACTATTCTTGTTCACTATCGGAAAGTGCGGACTTTGCCTATGGCCCTATGTGACTTGGGGGCTAGCAATTAATCTGATGCCGCACTTAGTCTTCAAGACTTTGGGAATTGGCAACCTAGGCCCAACCTCAATGAGACTTCAGAATTGGCGGACCGGTCGATGAAGAGGCCTTTAGGTTATAATTCGACGATGTGCTTGTCCGGCGTGGACCAAATTAATATTGCCGGCCGACTTTGTCATATTGGATTGCGAAGTGGATTTCGAAGTGGCCTATTAAAATTCTTGGAAGACCTTTCCTAGCTACGGGGAAAGGATTGGTTGAAGTGGAAGCAGGCGAGTTAACATTCCGTGTGGGTGATGAGAAGGTGGTATTTCATGTGTGCAAAGTCAATGAGGCAAACCCCAATTAAAAAATAATAATTATTAATTAAAATAGTTAGCGGAGGTGTGTTCAATATTGGTGGATTGTTCCACGGCGTTTAATGGATAGTGGAATGAACACAAGTGCTTTGAAATTAATGTTGAACGATCCTCTTGAAGCCGTGCTTTCTTAACATGGGATGCCAATGATGAATTCTCGGTAGAAGTGGACGTGTGTGTTTAAATGCATTGCATGGAATGGGTTCATAAATTCTTTTATATGAGTTAGACCTAGGAGGGAAACTATCTTTGGATCTTGAATTTAATTTTGCAAAACTCCGCCAAACCAGCATTCAATTGAAGGAGCCCACCGTGTGTGTAGTTGTTATATACACTTCCTCCACACCTCAGGTATGGAATTTTGGGCTCTAATTCTACTCTTCCAGTTATTTCTTCTCTTGGCCTTTACGTGAATACTATATGCAGGTTGAGGCCAACTGTGAGGTGCTTCAAAAGCGAAAAAAAGCAAATAGGATGGACTTTTTGGCGGAATCAGGGAATAAACCACCGCATTTTGCATGCATAAGATTCAATCCTTGGAGGGAAGAGATGCACGGCCATCTCTTTGAACATCAAAGGAGATTGAACGAGGTGATGGAAGAAGTAAGTAAAGAAAGAAGTTTATCAAGTGTGCTTGACGCGGGTATGTGTTTACTTCCCGATCTCGGGACTTCAGTTATGGGACCTCTCCGTCCATGTGTACCAAAACGAAGGGATGGAAAATGACGGTATGACCTAATGCCAACTGATGAAGAATTGATTCGATTGGGTAATTTCTTGAGGACTTTTAAGTTATTCGGGTTGGAGAGTTTAAAGTGATAATGTGTAACCTTATAGAAAGTACTGAACAAGGTGACAAAAAAGATCATATTCACCAAGTACAACTATTACAATTCCTAATTTATGACATCAAATGCCTTTGAAAATCGTCTTGTCGGACCGGGAACACTTTTATTGTTTTCTAGATGGCTACTCGGGTTAATATTGAATTGATTCTCATTTGCCCGGAGGATCTTAGTGATGGGGGATAAAAAGCAACAATTTACATGTTATCCTTAATGGCACGTTAAGTTTTTCTCGAGAATTTGGATTATCCAATTTGACGGACTAATGTAATTTACTCCTCATTTGAAGACAGACCTTACCAAAGATGTTATGATGGCAAAATTTATCAAACCGACATGGTGGAGATATCTTGGAGTAATTTCATTGACGACTTCAGCGTAGGTTTTGGGAGATTCCCAAATTTTTTGGATGAAGAATGTTTGTGAACAAATATAAAGGAGAATAGGAGTATTTGTGACTAAGAATTTAATGAAATGAAGAAACCTAACCATGATGTGCTTCAAAATGTCCATTCCCCATTTCATGAAAGGCCGATGGGGAGATGACCGAATGCAGCAGCTCAGCAGGCTGATGGATGAATGGCGCATGCCTTTGACACCTGTCGCATCTTCGTACAAATTCCCTTGCATCCTGTTCCATGTTGACCCAGTAGTATCCAGCTCGAATTATTTTTCGCCCGCCGGCGGACGTGGAGAGGAGTGCTGCTGCGGTGCCTGCCCCTGAGGGCGGACAAACAATGGGGGTTGCCCCGGTTGGCTTAAGCCGTGATGATACCGTCGCTTCGGCGGCTCAATTGGTGGTTCCAGTCGCTGAGACGGGAGGTAGTTCCTCAACGGCTGCTAATGTGGGTGAGGAGGATGAGTCTGAATCCGACTTGGACCCCGACGACGTCCGTATGTTCCAGGAAGGCTCCACCAATGCAGCGGTGCGCGCAGAGGGGCGATCTCGTTTTATCGAGGTTCCCACGGAATTGAACTTATTGCTCCAAGGGGAAAGCTTGGTGCCGCAGTTCGAGCTGATGTGCTCGGAGGCCGAGAATACGTCGCTGAGGGGCGTTACGGATGTCGGGCTGATGAATGAAGTAGCCGTGATGAGCTTGAGGGTATGTACTGTTACGTCGGTTCGCTTCTTCTTTACCTTAGGTTTATTCTTTTATTCTGATCGTTGTCTTTGCTTTGCAGTCTTATCTGTTGGAGGTGGAGAGCATCCGTCGAGCCAAGGTCCGCTCGAGGATATTTTTACGGGCGCTGGAGAAATATCGCCGCTACCGGGATCAGTGTCGAGAGTTGCGAGAGCGCTTGAGGAACGATCCTCATAGCCGGGCCTTGGTCGAAGAGCTGGCGAGGCGGGAGGTTCAGATGCGGCAAGCACTTGACAGGACGAGTGCTCTCGAGGAGCAGCTCCGCCGAAAGGATGAGGAGCTCGAGGCGGTAAAGGGGGTTGCAGCTGAGTGCGAGCTTCGTGACCAGGAGAAGGCGGCGGAGGTCACTGCGGCATGGAGCGGGAAGGTAACCGCGTTAGAGGATGAAGTCGCGGCATTGAAGCTTCAAGTGAGGGATGCCTCGTCGAGGGCCGGGGCGTTGAAGGAAGCTATCCGCGTGCATGAATCCCAATGGGCGTTGGAAAGGGATGTTGCGGCCTTTAGAGAGGCGAGTCTCGAGGAATGGATTGGTGTCTTCGAGCAGGACGCCCAGGTCATGGCGGACCGAATCGCGGCCTTGGAATAAGAGAATCAGCGGCTACGAGATCAAGCCGCTTCTTCCAGCCAGAATCGAGAACTTTGGGTCTTTGCCGAGGCCCAACGTGATGTATATAAGAGTTTGTGGGAGGCTGGCGTCGTGACCAAAGCTGCTTTCGAGGGGGCGCGTCAGAAGGCTCGTGAGGCTCATGCCGCCTATGGTTTTGATGCGGCGACGCCCGAGGCTGACGCTGGTGCAGACGGTGGCGCGGACGGCACCGAGTAAAAAAGATGATGATGCATTTTTTTCTTGTCTTGTTCGCCGTTTGGCGTTTAGATGTTTCTTGTTGTTTTTCTTTTTATTTCTTGTATTGATCGGCCTTGGCCGGGTGTAAGCGGGGATGACCCGCAATTTGACTTTGTAAATATATAAGTTTTCTTTTCTATTGCCTGCCTTGTGCTTATTTTGTGTCACTGTTTTTCTTTCGTTCTTTAGAGTTTTTGTTGCGCTTTTTGTTGAACGTCGGCATTGGCGGCCCTAGTCGAATTTAGATCGACGACTTTAGTCGTGACAGAATCGACGGTCTTAGCCATAAAGGCGACTTCGACTGTCGTCGAGTCGTTTATTCACCTTAGTCGAATCTAGGTCGACTGTTGGCGACGATGGCCTTAGCCATGTAGGCGACTTCGGCTGTCGTCGAGTCGTTTATTCACCTTAGTCGAATCTAGGTCGACTGTTGGCGACGATGGCCTTAGCCATAATATAATTGATGGCCTTGCTTTTTCAACTCGATGTGGGCGAGTCTTGGCCGTTATTTGGCGATAGCGTTGTTTAGCCTTAGTCCCAATTCGGACGAGGTCGAACCACCGGTCGTGATAGTATAAAACGCAGCCTCGTAGTTCGACCGGGGCCGAACTTTACGTGGCCCAAATCTTAATTCGAGTTGGGAGAACTTACTTGGATGGCGAGGGTGCCTATCCTGCGCTTCGATTAGTTGGAGGTCGGGCTTTGCTTTCACAGATGAAGGCGTTTGGCTTGAGTCTCGGTTCAACTGTGGTTGAACTTGCTAAAGTTGAGGACGAAGGCGTCCATCCTTATAGTTCGAGCGAGGTCGAGCTCGTTGGATTTAATGATGAAGGCACATAGCCTGAGTCCTAGTTCGACTGTTGTTGGGCTTCGTTAAATTTGGTGGCGAAGACACGTAGCCTGTCTTGGTTCAACCGTGGTTGAACTTGTTGGTGAAGGCGCATAGCCTGTCTCGGTTCAACCGTAGTTGAATTTTTTGGCGAAGGCACGTAGCCTGAGTCCCGGTTCAACTGTAGTTGAACTCGTTGGTGAAGGCGCATAGCCTATCTCGGTTCAACCGTAGTTGAATTTTTGGCGAAGGCGCATAGCCTGTCTTGGTTCAACCGTAGTTGAACTTTTTGGCGAAGGCACATAGCCTGAGTCCCGATTTAACCGTAGTTGAATTTGCTAATGAAGGCGCATAGCCTGTCTTGGTTCAACCGTAGTTGAACTTTTTGGCGAAGGCACATAGCCTGAGTCCCGGTTCAACCGTAGTTGGATTTGCTAATGAAGGCGCATAGCCTGCCTTGGTTCAACCGTAGTTGATTTTGTTGGCGAAGGCGCATAGCCTGAGTCCCGGTTCAACCGTAGTCGAACTTGCTAATGAAGGCGCATAGCCTGTCTTGGTTCAACCGTAGTTGATTTTGTTGGCGAAGGCGCATAGCTTGACTTGGTTCAACCGTAGTTGAACTTTTTGGCGAAGGCACATAGCCTGAGTCCCGGTTCAACCGTAGTTGAATTTGCTAATGAAGGCGCATAGCCTGTCTTGGTTCAACCGTAGTTGAACTTTTGGCGAAGGCGCATAGCCTGACTTGGTTCAACCGTAGTTGAACTTGTTGGTGAAGGCGCATAGCCTGTCTTGGTTCAACCGTCGTTGAACTTTTTGGTGAAGTCGCATAGCCTGTCTTGATTCAACCGTAGTTGAATTTTTGGTGAAGGCGCGTAGCCTGTGTCCCGGTTCAACTGCTGTTGAACTTTGTCGATCTTGATGACGAAGGCACAGAGCCTGAATCCCATATTGTGGGTATCGAGTGCTGGAACTCGTTTTGGATTCGAGACCTTGAGCGGCTTACCCATTGTCTTCCCAACCAGGGTATATAGGCTGTCTTGAGGCGAATCTCGGCTCGAGATATCTCCGTGCCGGTTTCCGACCGGAGTTCGTATGCCTTACAGAGACCTCCCCTGAGGAAAGGAGGGGGCCCCTTCTTCTTGTTTGCACTATCTGAGATTGGAGAGAGAGTGAGGACTTAGATTTTTGTTTGAGATCTTCGAGCTCCCCTCTCTTTTCTTTTGGTCCAGGGAAGAACTACGCGATTTTGCTATGAAATCACCACAGACGGCGCCAAATTGTTCGCTCAAAAAATGTTACACATCTTACGAGTACAAAACAATATAAATTAATCCCGGGATAATCATAGCAAATCGTAATAATCCGTTGGACCAATTGAAAGAAATGAAAACAAGAACTCAGAATTAGGGGGAGAAGCATTAGAAACCTTTATTGATAATATTTGTTTGGTCTGCCTCTCCATGAAGAGGTTCAGAGCCTTACAATGGTGTTTTTCTCTTCCCATAAGAGGGGTATATTTTCTCGTTTCTCTCTCCTCTCACTAGTGGTGAAGAAGCCCCCCTCTTCTAGGGCTACTGCTCTTCGTATTTATAGATGTGAGCTTTGTGAGCTGGCAATAAATGGCCGTGGCCATGCTGAAGTTCCGTCCCCATAGGGGAATGACTGGGCCGTACCCTCGTAGATTAAATCGGACAAGAGTCGAGTCCTGTTACGAATAAAGTGGCCATACCACTTTATTAATTATGTATTAGCTCAGGACGAGATTAACTCCGTTAATTATCGTGGGGTCGGATTTTGACCCATACAATAACTAATTAAAATCTTTTACCCTATTAGATTGCTTGAGAAAACTGCATTGTTATGGTTATTAATTAAAATACCTAAAAATTAATTACTCTTGAGAGGGGAAGAGCCGTGTATCATAGGTGTTTCTTATCAACATTTTCGGCTAAATACTGCTTTTATCTATTAATTAGAGTGTTAGAATTAAGAGGTTTCAAGTTCAGATTACGTATTCGTACGAGTTTATACTATTTTTTTTTCTTTCAAGTAGTAAATAATTTTTTAAAATATTATTAAAAATTGAGTTAAATAAAATTAGGACATTTCAGTCAATTTAAGAAAGTAGTGTGACAGAGTTATGAGTTTGGTAATATCGCCTACCTTCTCTTCATGCTTTTAGCTCTCCCACAATCATTACCGGGACCATTCCCTCAATATGCATAGCAATAAAATATTGGTAAGGTAATAGAAAAGCAAACAAATCATATTGTTTCCTTCGTAAAATGAAACAATCTACTGGAATTATATATTTTTTGAAGAGTCTGATATTATTTTGACAGTCAAACAACAACGAAATTTATGGCCAGCAAAATTTTAAAATCATTAGTATATTTAACGATAATACTATAGCAAAAAAGAAGAAGAAGAAAAAAAGCTGAAGCGATAATATCATAGATATCACGGTTTCCTAATAGGAGGCTGCAAGATTTATGAAGTATAGGTCACGTGCGAGCAAAGACAATAGTGGCTACATTATCACGTGTCCTCAAGAGACTGCCCCTATGGTCTGACTAATTCATAAGCAAAGACTCGTTCTTGATAAGATTGTGACGCAAAAAAAAAAAAAAAAACACAAATTAATTAGTCAAAAACATTTTTCAAGCTTTGAAGTTGTATTTGTTAGATAGCTAAAAAAGGGCGGTCAATGCATTAAGTTCCCGTTATATATGTGGTCCGGGGAAGGATCGGATCACGACGGTCTATTGTAGATAATCTTATCTTGTATTTTTGTAAAAGACTGTTTTCACGGCTTGAACCCAGATCAATGACAGCTCCCCTTCATTTGTTTGATAGCTATTGCAGAAATATTGAATTTTCTTTTCAAACTTGTAAATTTTTTGCTTTTTAAGTTTACAACGATCTAAACCCGAGGATCCACACTTAAACGAATTTCTACCACTAAACGAACCGGCTTTCATCAACAGTCATAAACCAAGTCAATATATTGATTGCAAGTCATAAATAAGCAAAATATCATTAAAGTAACATAAATATCGCATAACAATTTGTATAGGTTCAAATTTGGCAACCACGAATGCTACTGAGTATGACGAGGAACGAGGTTATCATGGTATAGCATCCGATGGTCGTCATGGTATAAGGCAACGACCAATGGCAGTTGGTTAATGAATGACGTCCGCGGTGGTGTAAGCTTAGTAGGAGACAGTAAGGATATACTTTTCGAATATTCTCTATGTTGTACCTTTTTTACGGTTTCAGAGGGGATTGTCCCTTATAAATAGGGAGAGTCAGTGAAGAAAGAGGAGGGGACGAAAAAAAAGACAAAAAAACACTTGGTAAAAGAATTATCTGAGAGAAAATACAAAGGCAACCTTATTCATTGATTGCACATTTGAAAATCAGTATCATTGTTCGATATTGGGAAGGATCAAGATTCCTGCAATCATCTCATCCTTATTTCTTATCCAAACTGATCGCATTTATTAAGTTTGCTTGCGCACCTAAAGCTATCACACTTATGAGCATTCATTCGATTTCAATATACTAGGAAGCATCATTCATCTTGTTCATTTCTTTCGTCACTTGATCTAGATTTTATTATGCTTGACTGAGATTTACCCCTTCATTATCATCAATTGATTTAATCAAAAAGGTTTTAATATATTTTGGTCAAACAATTTGGCGCCGTCTATGGTGATTTCTTTAGCTAAGATTTTAGTTTCATCTAGATCAAGCCCTTCCTAGCTTTGCATAAACTAACAATGGCAGGAAAAGGAGATGCAAGGATAAAAGCAATAGCAGGGGTCACAACCAACATCCTGAACACCATCAACGAAGACGGTAGGGAGGATAACGAAAATGTGACACCAAGCGCTACACCTAGGGGAGACACTTCACCTCCCCCGCACGAAAGAGCAATTGCTTCGCGCGAGAAAGAAGCCTCCACATCAACAACAGGAGAGGCACCACCGGCGGTAAAGAGACTACTGGAAGAGTGGCTGACAAATACTCTGAACAACATACTTGATAAACCCACTCAAAGGGAGAATAGAGAGATTACACACACAGATGTCGCAGCAACCGCCGGCGAACTAGATACCCCCCGCATAGGTAACACTCATACTATTATTGACACAGGTAATGACACACTCGCCGCCATCCTAAAGAAGATGGAGGAAATGGAAAACGAGAATAAGGCGCTTCGAGATGAAGGAGCATCAATAAAGGGTCGACAAAATACCAGGCGCCCCAAAGTTGTTACCAAAACGGGACGTTGGTCGATTTATCGAGCAACCATACAATGAAGAAGCAGCCTCCCACGCCATTCCAAAAACCTTCAAAATGCTATCGTACCTGAGGATATACGATGGTACTACTGACCCAGAAGATCACATCATCTACTACGTCACAGCCGTGAAGGGCAACGATCTTTCGAAAGAGCAAGTACCATCGGTGCTGCTGAAAAAATTTCGGAGAAACCCTAATAGGGGGAGCCCTAACCTGGTAGTCGCAACTACTAGAACGGTCAATAGCAACGTTCGAAGTAATGGCAGACAAGTTTGTCATCGCCCATGCAGGAGCTAAAAAGGCGGAAGCAAGGGCAAACGACATTTTCGCCATTAGACAGACGCCCGGCGAGGGGCTTAGGGACTTCCTAGCCCGATTCAACAGGGTGAGAAAGAGCCTACCAAATATGTCAGAAGGGATGGCAGTAGCAGCCTTCCAGAACGGGTAAAACAGGAGTAGGTCGAGAGCGACCAGAAAGCTATTAAGCAGGCTCATGAAATACCCTCCCACCATTTGGGAAGAAATCCACAATGCCTATTGCATCGAGGTAAGGCCGACGAGGACGACCTCAACGGTCCGATCCAGCGGCTGACGTCAGTTCAAACTGAAGCAAGGAAAGATCGTCGCAATGACGATCGTAGGGAGCAGCTACCCCGTCTCAGCCGAGAAAGACATCAGCCCTATATCAGGGCACCCATCCCACCTCCTCCGCGGCACACAGATGTCCCAACTCGACATACCGCGCCACACCGAAACGAAAGAGGTATGCCTCCATTCCTATCTGCTCACAATTTTTGTGTTTCTCCTTTAGAAATAGTGTACGCACTGGAGAAGCTCGGTGCAATGGCCGCAAAAGATCGAAAATCCGACCCGAGCACCCAAAAGTCAAATGTTCTCTGCGAATTCCACCAGGAAAGGGGTCATAAAATCGAGGATTGCATAGGTCTGCGGCAGGAGGTAGTAAGAATGCTAAATCAAGGACACCTGAAAGAACTACTGAGCGACCGGGGACGAGCTAACTTTGCTCGCGGACGCGAACAACCACAAGGACCCCCAAAACCGCCATCTCCCGCTCGTACCATACAAATGATTATCGGTGGAGGCGACGACACAACATTCAACCATGTAAAGTTCACCACTACGCACAAATTCAAACGATCGATCACTCATGAACGGTATGATGATCTCGAAGACAGTATCATCTTTGATAAACCAGATACCGACGGTTTGTGTTTCCCTCACTACTATGCTCTTGTTATCACTTTACGAATTGCAGATACTGATGTAAAAAGAATAATGGTTGATGACGAAAGCGGCGCGTGTATTATCCATCCTCGAGTTCTCGTACAAATGAGACTCGACGATAAAATAATACTACATTGCATAATACTAACGGGTTTTAATAATGCAATCGAACGAACTTCTGGAGAGATAGTGCTACCCGTCCTAGCCGGAGGAGTCACCTTGGAAATGACGTTTCACGTCATGGATCAAGATACAACCTACAACGCTATCATAGGGCGTCCATGGATACACGCCATGCGAGCGCTCCCGTCCAGTCTCTATCAAGTAATCAAGTTTCCCACTCCATGGGGGATATTCAGCATCCGGGGCGAACAACGCATTGCACAAGAGCGCTATTGCATCGCCCAGGATTGCGCACATACCCAACAGCTAAAAGGAGTAAGTGCAGAAGCATAGCAATCAGCAATGTCGGGAACCAAACTCGACGAACAGATAGATGCTATCAAGGATCCCGACATCATAGAGGCCTCCGAGTCGACCATAGAAGACCTCGATCCCGTCCAACTGGACAACAACGACATCACGAAAAAGGCTTATATTGGGCACAACCTCTCAGAACGAGGTAAATTCCATAAATTCTTAACTGACAATGCCGATTTGTTTGCCTTCTCCCATTCAGATATGTCGGGCATCCCAAAAGATATTGCCACACACAAACTGAATGTTGACCCCCTCTGCCCACCTCTGCAGCAAATGAGGAGAAAGTTCAATGCCGCAATCAACGATGCAGTCAGCGAAGAAGTTGATAAGCTGCTCGCCAATGGCTCCGTCCGAAAGTCAAAGTATCCCCAGTGGGTCGCCAATGTGGTCATGGCAAAGAAGAAAAATGGAAAGTGGCGGATGTGCGTTGATTTCACAGACCTAAACAAGACATGCCCAAAAGATTCCTTTCCATTACCGCACATCGACCAGCTCATCGACGCAACAGCGGGACACGAGTTGCTAAGCTTCTTAGATGCCTACTCGAGTTACAACCATATTTTAATGGAAGAAGAGGACCAAGAGAAAACTACTTTTATCACTCACCAAGGAACATAGCGCTACAGAGTCATGCCGTTCGAACTTAAGAATGCGGGAGCAACCTACCAAAGGTTAGTCACCAAAATGTTTAAAAACCAACTCGGCAAAACAATGGAGGTCTACATAGATGACATGCTGGTCAAGTCGAAAAGGAAAGAAGATCACATCGATCATCTGAAGGAGGCCTTCGACATACTAAGGCAGTACGGCATGAAACTAAATCCCGAAAAATACGCCTTCAGCGTAACCTCGGGAAAATTCCTCGGCTTCCTGTTCTCGCAAATAGGCATCGAGGTCAACCCGGATCAGATTAAGGCCATCGAAGGAATACCGGAAACGTTGACCAACAAAAAGCAGGTACAAAAGTTGATGGGTCGGATAGCCGCCCTGTCAAGGTTCATCTCACGGTCATCAGATAGATGCCATAAATTTTTCAATGTGTTGAAGAAAGACAACGGACTCCAGTGGAATTCGGAATGTGTCGATGCCCTAAGAAAACTGAAACCATACTTATCCTCGCCACTATTACTCACCAAGGCAGATCCAGGCGAATGCCTCCTCGTCTACCTAGTCGTCTCCGAAGTCGCAGTAAGCGCAGTTCTGGTCCGCGAAAACAAAGGTACGCAATCCCCAATTTACTATATCAGCAAAACCTTAATAGATGTCAAAACGAGGTATCCCCACCTCGAAAAATTGGCTCTAGCATTGGTCATAGATTCACGAAAGCTAAGACCATATTTTCAATGTCACCCCATAAAAGTGGTGACAACTTTTCCTCTCAAGAGCATCCTGCACAAACCCGAATTATCGGGTAGATTGGCCAAGTGGGCCATAGAATTGAGCGAGCACGATATAACATATCAACCGCGAACTGCAATAAAGTCGCAAGTGCTCGCCGATTTCGTCGCTAACTTCAGTGCAGAAATATTGCCCGAGGTCGAGCAAGAAGCACTTCGTACCTCCCCTGAACGACCTGACCTCTGGGTCCTCTACACCGACGGCGCATCTAATGTGTCGGGATCTGGACTAGGACTCGTGCTTGAAGTCCCAACGGGCGAAGTAATTCGCTAATCCATACGGTGTCCCGAAATGACTAACAATGAGGCCAAGTATGAGGCCGTAATTGCAGGACTGAAATTAGCCCTCAAGTATGGTACACGACGAGTCATACTCCGCTGCGATTCTCAACTCGTTGTAAATCAAGTTACTGGGACTTTCCAAGTCAAGGAGCAGAGATTGCAGAAATACCAGACAGAAATCCACAAACTACTACCGGAATTCGACGAATGTCGACTCGACCAAATACCCCGAGCGCAAAACATCGAAGCAGATGGCCTCGCCAAACTGGCGGCAGCAACCAAAAATATCACCAAGGAAAATGTGGTCACCCTCCTCCACTCATCAATAGACCAGATCGAGGTACATTCTATAAATTTAACTTGGGACTGGCGCCACCTCAATATAACATATTTGCAGGAAGGAACACTCTCGCGGGATATAAAAGAAGCCCAAAAACTTCGAATACAAGCCGCCAGGTACAGCCTCATAAATCATTATCTTTACAAAAGAACGTTCGGCAGCCCTTTAGCCAAATGCCTTGGACCAAACCAATCCAGGCGGGTGCTAGAAGAAGTACACGAGGGCCACTGCGGTGCCCATACGGGAAACTGAGACCTCGTCAGATGCCTTATTCGCGCAGGATACTACTGGCCTACTATGAAAAAGGAAGCCACGAATTACGTCAAGAAATGTGAGCAATGCCAAAAGTACGCCCCCATGATACACCAAGCGGGCGAGCTTCTACATTCCGCTTCACCATGGTCGTTCATAAAATGGGGGATGGATATCATCAGACCCCTCCCAGCAGGCCGAGGTAAGGTGCGCTTCCTTTTGGTTTTAACTGACTACTTTTCCAAATAGGTGGAAGCAGGTGCGTTCGCCCAAATACGCGAGCAGGAAGTCATTGCATTCATATGGAAAAACATAATATGCCGCTTCGGCATCCCCAAAGAAATCAGCTGTGACAATGGACCTCAGTTCATCGGGAAAAAGACGATCGAGTTCTTCAAAAAATGGCACATTAAGCGGATACTCTCCATGCCATATCACCCTGCCAGTAACGGTCAAGCTGAATCCTCCAACAAAACAACATTGAATATATTAAAGAAGAAGCTTGAGGATGCCAAAGGGCTATGGCCGGAGCTGCTACCAGAGGTGCCGTGGGCCTACCGCACCACACCAAAAACCAGCATAGGTGAAATGCCATATTCGTTAGTCTATGGAACCGACGCGGTTATACCCGTTGAGGTCGGGGAACCTAGCCTGAGATACTCCAATGAAAGTGGACCAAACAACGACGAAAATAGATTGCAAGACCTGGATGAGGTGGAAGAACGAAGGGATATGGCTCACATAAGGATGATAGCCCAAAAGCAACAAGTAGAAAGGTACTACAACAAGAAGGCCAAGGTACGACCACTCAAAGTCGGGGACTACGTCCTCAAAGCCAAAACACAAGCAGCAAAGGACCCGATTGAGGGAAAATTGGGAACAAACTGGGACGGGCCATATAAAATCACAGCAACAGCAAGCAAATGAGCATTCCAATTAGAGACAATGGAAGGAAAACTACTACAAAATAACTGGAATGTCGCCCACCTCAAATACTTCCACTTCTGAAAAGTGACTTCACCTAAGTCGTACTCTTTTTCCCTCACCCGGGTTCTGTCCCAATCGGGTTTTCTCGGGGAGGTTTTTAATGAGGCGACGAGGGGGACGTCTCGAAGTTCAAAGTATAGTTCATTGCCCTGCCTGCTGATGGCATCTCCCGGCCGAACAATGAAGGGACTAGATACAAAGAATCTCTATTGTATGTACGAAATCGACATGTATCTCCAACATATGAATAAAATTACTCCGTTGTGTGTACGAAATCGACATGCATCGCCAACGTATGAATGAAGTTACTCCAACAAATATACAAAATCGACACGTATCTCTAATATATGAATAAAACCGGCATATACGAGACTCGAGCAAATAAAACATGTCACCCTCACGACGGGATAATACTTCGGCACCAGCTCGAAAGTAACATCCCAATGGCTAAGGCCATTTTCAAAGAAAAGAGTTCGACATCACTCGAACTATGACGGGATAATACTACGGCACCATCTCGAAAGTAACATCCCAGTGGCTAAGGCCATTATCAAAGAAAAGAGTTTGACATCACTCGAACTATGACGGGATAATACTTCGGCACCAGCTCGTCCCAACGGCTAAGGCCATTATCAAAGAAAAGATTTCGACATCACTCGAACTATGACGGGATAATACTTCGGCACCGGCTCGAGAGTAACAATCCTATGGCTAAGGCCGTTATCAAACAAAAGAGCTCGACATCGCTCAAATCACGACGGGATAATACTTCGACATTAGCTCGAAAGTAACATCCCAATGGCTAAGCCCATTTTCAAAGAGTTCGATATCGCTCGAACCACGACGGGTTAACATTTCAACAACAACTCGGAATAGCATGACCACGGCAAAAGTCTGACAAATAAACAAACAGAAAAGAAACAACAATTCAGAGGTACACAACAAAAATAACTTCTATTACAGCAAATACATTACAAGTCTTTTTTACAAAGAGCTCAAGGACGCCCTCACAAAAAATGGCAAAACAATGATAAATACAACCAGGACCCTACTCCACATCATTCCCCGTGGCATACACCTCTTCGTACCAAGAATCGCAGGCGAGCTTGTCCGCGTCATCAGAATCAATGCCATCTCCGTAAGGCGTAACGGGGTCATACCCGCATGCCTCACGAGCTGCACGGGCTTTGGCACTTACATCCCGAAGTTCTGCCTCGGACGCTCTCCCATCAGCATGAAGAGACTTATACACGCCAAGCTGGCTTCGGCATGAACCCACAATTCATACAAGTCTCGAGGCACGACAGGGTCGGCTGAGACATGGGATGTATAGGGTTGCGACTGTCGTCGCATGCCTTCGTCTTCAAAGCAGCAACTTGCTTGTTCAACGAGGACAACTCCGCCTCCAGATCTTGGGTACGCCCCTCAAGCCTCGCTACCTTAAGCGCAGATGCCTCCACCTCCTTGTCCTGCTCCAATCTACAAACACGGAGGGCGTCTTCTAGAGCCTCTGCCTCAGAGACGGCAGTTGCCCTATCCCTTTCGGCATGAGCCAACCCATCAGTACTGGCACTCAGCTCGCCTTTAAGGTCAACAACCTCCGCCGCCTTCTTATCAAGCTCGGCAGTTAAGTTGGCCACCTTTACTTGGAGGTCGGCATTCTCGGCCATCACCCCCTTACTCAGCTCGAGCTCATCTTCCCTGACCTTAAGGGACGCCTCGAGTTCACTGCAACGGGCGATAGCCTTCATCAGGTACTCATCTCGTTCTTTTAGCTCCTTAACCTTTTGCGCCAATTGATCCTCCTTTTGCTTAAGACCCTCGCGGAACAGCTGAAAGTCGCGATCCTGAGTAAAGATGTCGGCCATTGCACGATGCTTAGTGCGGTATTCCTGATATTTGGAGGACACCTTCCCAAAGACAGCCGTCCTCCGCCTTTCCCTACATTCACGCTCGATCTCCATGATAAGGCTCTAGTATGAAAAGCAAAGTTAAAACAGATCAAGAAAGATTTCAAAGAGAATATTTTAGCAGATATTCGCTGCACTTGTACTATTAGGATTCCCTAGGAATATGTCTCATATAAATAGAAAAAGAGATAATGATATGGGGCATGTAATATTCACTTGTAAGAACTCATTTTGACTGACGGATATCTCTTGCTAAGATACAAACATTACCTTTTCAATCAAGATTCTTGTTTATACTATTTCTCACTTTTCCATCAGATCCGAGAATAACTCGAATATTCAAAGATTTGTCTGTCATTCATCATTGTCAAGAGGAACCTCCATCCATTTCATCCTTTATTGGCTAAATCATTCCTCCTATTTACATAAATGTCATTTATTGACATTCATTGCTATTGAATGCTATATTATGCTCATGCTTTTTTAGAACTGTTATTGCATGCTGTCACCACTAGGGGTGCTTATCGAGCGGATAATTACGCTTAATGGTTCGGCTTATCGGCTATCAGATTATAAATGTAGTAATCCGCTAGTCATCCAATAAGACAATAAGCGGACTGGTATCCGATTAACGTTTATCGGGCGATTTATCGGCTAAACAAAATAGAATTTTTTTGAACAATCAACAAATCCTTTAACATAAGCATGCATTTTAATTCACCCTAACATTTTCAGTTAAAGTGTTACACGGGACTTGTCACTTTTAGTTTGACAATAATTATAAAAGCTACTGCATATTAGCACATTTTGATGTGAATATCAAATTTTAAATGATGTTTCTTCTTCCTTTATTATAATTTGGAAAATTTCTAATGAAGATTTTATGGTGCAGATGTGATGATAATAAGATAATTATTTTCGTGTGGTAATTAAATGGTCAAATGCATAGTTCAAACCGTCTCTGTTAGTTTTTGAACAATCAATACCATTAGCAATGTTATCTACAAAGGTAATACTATGACCCAAAGAGGAATTCAATTCATGTCCACTCATAATTCATGAAAAGTCAGAGACGACTGCAATTGGGCATTAGCTACAGACATCAGACAGTTCTATCATTCTATGTTACAATTTTGCACCCATTTGCGACTCTTTTGGTTTAAGGAATGTTCAAATTCAACTGGTAGTATGCTGGGAATAATATCATCTAGTGTCTGAATTCTAAGCATAATAAGATGACATGTCGATGCTTTCAGACTAATGTCGGATTCAAATTCAAAAGACTGTCTTGTTAATCTAACATTATTTTTGAAGAGTCGTCTTCCAATCAAGTACAAACAAGAATTACTGATAAGGGCAAAAATATAAATATAAAAATTCTTAACGGATTAACGGTTTATCCGATAAGAAAATTGAGTAATCCGCCCCCAAATCGTTAAGCTGTTAATTACAAAATCTCAATCCGTTCACCATCCATTACCCCGATAGTCCGATACCAATAAGCAAATAAACTATCGGTTCGGTTCGGATAACGGTTTCGCTTCGATTTTGAACAGCCCCAATCACCACTATCTAACCGAACCCATCAAATTGTCATTACGCCGTTGAAAATTCCATCTAAAAATATTATTATTAACTAAGTTGACCCCTAAATATATAAATTTAATTATTTGCGCCAAAATATATAATTTTTTGGTCAAACAGCTCCGTCTCTGGATGCGCGGTAAAATTTGTGCAACAAAGTGAATGGTGAATCATAATGATCTAGCTAGCATCATCAATCTGTCTCTAGAAGCATGGTATAAGTTTTTCATAAAAATTACTTCTACTACTAACTTATACCATTATTAGTTATGCGAAAAGAAAAAGTGAAATTAAATATTATGTTGAAACTATTATGAGTCCGTTTGACATTAAAAAAAATTTCTTTTTTTTTTCAAAAAAGTTTCACTTTTTTCGAAATCAGCGTTTGTTTATAAAATTTCCAATTTTCACTTGAAGATGCATTTTGGAAATTTTCGAAATTTGAAAAACTCCAAAAAGTTTTTTTTCAAATTTTTCACTCAAATAACTCACAAAACTTCAAAAACAACCCAAACTGAAATTTATGTCCAAACACAACTCTAAGTTTTAAATACTATTTTCACTTGAAAAAAATTTTCACCATTTTTTGAAATTTTACAATTCTTATGTCCGTCCAAACGCCTACTAAATTTTGCGTGGAGATAAAGTTCTCTGCTGCACCAAACAAACATCACCTTCACTGTATAAACTGACAGCTGGGAATTCGGAGTTGCACTAAGAAATATGTCGCTGTGAGGGCTCTCAACCACATGGATAGTTCAATAAGCGCATCGGCGCCTGACCCTGAGATGTGGATCATTCAAGGCACATTAGCATGGCGTACTCCTCCTGTTCGAACCGGGGTTTGAAACCAAACTCCTCCTCAGGAGGATAGATGGGTCTTATTACCGACGCGATGGATTGCTATTTGAAAACACTTTCAATACAAAAAGAGGATCCAGGCAGAATGGGAATATACACCTCTGGATGACCGAAGAACCAAAAGAGATGCTGGTATAATATGGGGTCTCCCCCTCCAGCGGGATCAGAAAAGGTTGTATTAAAGTTTCGATCGGTTAAGTCAGCGAAGCCTGAGCGGGCGCGGAGAAGGAAAGGCCAAACACTTCGGCCTAACGGGAATGAGCAACGACGAAATGAGAAGATGAGGTGCCTCGGGCACCCCCATTTAGAAAGAAGGGTCGAAGGTTTTGGGCCTGTAGCTTTCCCCGTCCCCCCTTCGTCGGGCGGTGCTTGTGTGGAGGGTGCGCCACCTGAAATCGGGCTTGAAGCTCTCACCTTACCAACAAGCCGAGAGCTGATTATTAGAAGGGTCCCGTCTCTACCAAAGTTCTCAGCCAAAGAAGACCTCCATCCTTGAGAAAATGGCAAGATATTTATTTATACATTGATTGAGTGGGTAGAACCTTTTAAGACATCACGTCAAAAAGTATGCTTTACTTTTATTTATTTTTTTGAAACTAAATTTAGAGTAATGGCTACATACTTTTAAGAAAATAATGCTTTAAAAGAATAAAACGAGAGGGGATGGGTGAAAAAGGGCCACTTGAATGAGTAGAGCGCCCCACTATTCAAACCAAAAGAAGTACCTCACTTCACTTATGAAGAAGTTACCTCATAGATATACTAACAGCTTTTCCACAACTGGAGGTTCTAATCTAATGGCCTTTCCATTGTTTTCAGACTCACTATTGGATCTTTGCCATATTACACTTAAATATACCTTGACACAAACAAACAAGATGAGTTCTAGTGCCTGAACTTTGGTCCCAGTCTTCTTTTCCTGAGGCGCTCGGCAATAAGAAAGGCAAGTTCAAGTGCTTGAGAAGCATTAAGTCTTGGGTCACAATGTGTATGGTAGCGCGAGCTTAGATCATTGTAAGTAATTGTCTGAGAGCCTCCCACGCACTCCGTTACATTCTGACCTGTCATCTCCAGATGCACGCCACCCGGATAGCTCCCTTCTTGATCGTGTACATCAAAGAATGCTCTTAGCTCAGCCTACACAGATACATGCAATCGCAATATATAAGCTGTGGACGAAAAGAAAATCACTAGGATAGTGTACAAGTGAGACTTAGCTGGAGAAAAGGGTAAAAAAAAGCAGTATTAGAAGTCAAACTTGATTGTTAAATGTGTAGAAACAAGCAAGCACCAAGAGACCTTAATGAAATAAATCACCATTAACGTTGTTACTCGGGTTACACGGTTTGAGTATCTACTCGCCAGGTATAAACAGCATAAGGTCACCAAATTTCCTAAATTAGTAAAGGTTCATTAGATCTTATTATCAATTAATTTCTTGCCTTTGTACTACTTCAAAATGTAGATACGAGAGCATGCGACCAACAAACTTCTCATGAGTCATTAGTGGGACTCAATCTTCTATGGTTCTTGGATACTGAACGAGTTTCAAAATACTTTATTTTCTATTGCCACGGTGGCAGATAAACCTTTTGAGAAAATACAGCAGAATTCCCAACCGTGAGAGCATAAAGCAACTTCTAATACAAGTATTAGACAAATAGGTAGAGTAGCAGCATACCCGGATAGAGTCAAATGAACGCGTTTTGAGTCCACAGGGGGCTTTGGTGGTATTTCCATGCATAGGATCACTGACCCAAGTGACAATTTGACCTGCTCCACGAACAGCCCTGATCAGATGGGGAAGCTTTACTCTCATATTATCAGCTCCCATCCGAGCGATCACTGTAATTCTTCCTGGTCTATTTTGAGGGTTAAGAATGTCAATAAGCTTGACTAGTTCATCTGGATCCATTTTCTGACTCACCTGCATTGTGGAAACAAAGGTAGCTTATGTAGCATGCATGTGAATCAATCAGTCAACCAACTGTCACAAATCCAAGCTAGTTAAAATCGTGGAAACTAAGGGAGCTTAAAAGGTGGATACTAAACAAAAGTTGGATACCATATTTGTACATTGTATTTGACATTTGAACTCTGGTCAGTATGAACACTCTCCCTCCCAATTTATAAGACTCAGTTTACTTTTTGGGACATCTCAAATGTTTGTCACAATTCTTTTAATAACGTCATTGATAAAAATTTCAAGAATTCAAATTCATGTATTATTCTAATTTTTAACTTTCATATGATGTTTTCTTGTCTAATATAGCTTACCACTACCTCTTTTACAATATATAAGTTAAATTAATATCTTAAACTCCATCTCTACTCAAACACTTCATATAAAACAAGACGGAAGGAGTATCTTTCTTGGACCTAAAACTTAGGAAAATATTAGTTCCTAATCTTTGTTTTTTCTTTTTGCTAACCAGTTTTCAAACATTCTAAACTTTTTACCACTAATCACAGGTTAAAAGTTGAATCTCAGCATGTGGATGGTAAATCAATTCCACCTTTCCCTTTCAATTCTATCTTTCCCTTTCAGTTTCATTTCAAATGCAGATGATATTCCTTACAGCCCTTCACAATTAGCATACCTACCATAGTACCCCTTTCTTCTAAGAAAATCAAAGTGCAGCAAAAGAAGTGCACTGTACCTTGATACCAAGTGGATTGGCAATTCCTCTCAGGAACTCAACATGAGCACCATCCAATTGCCTTGTTCGTTCCCCAACCCAAATCATATGAGCGGAGCAGTCATAATAAACGCCAGAAGTTGAATCCTCCCTCGTAAGTGCTTGTTCATAAGGCAAGAGAAGGCACTCGTGGGATGTCCAGAAGTCTGTTGTAGTCATGATTGGGTGGTCAACTGTAATCCCAGCAGCACTCATGAAGCCCATGGCTTCGTCTACTCGGTGAGCCAGTTCGCGGTACCTGTGTGAAGGGCATTAGTCACTAGATTGCCAATCATGAAGTTACTATAGAAAGATCTACATGACTACGAAACCAAAAATAGACAAGCATTTTCTTGATAAATAAGAATAAACTAACAATTCTTTCCGATAAGCAACTAAACAAACGTAGCAGAAGGCATACCTGTCACCTTGCTCGCTGTGATCAGTAAAGTCGAGGTTCCACTGGTTAACCCTCTGCATGGCAGCATAACCCCCTGTAGCAAACGCTCGGAGGAGGTTCAAGGTAGCTACAGATTGAGCGTATGCCCTAATCATCCTATGGGGGTCAGGAAGTCTTGATTTCTCATCAAAAGCGTCACCATTCACATTGTCTCCCCTGTAACTTGGCAGCTTCACGCCATCCTTCTCTTCAAACGGATCAGATCTTGGCTTCGCAAATTGACCTGCCATTCTACCCACCTAACCAGTAAAGTACAAGTATGAATTAACCAGACCTTCACCCACAGTTTACAGAATCAATCAACTATATAAAGTAAGTCCTTTATCACAATCACATAAACTGCTAAAGTAAAGACATAGCTCCTGCTTCTCAACTTCTAGATCCTTTTGTTAATTTATCTGCTGAATATGCATGTCTATTTTGGATACTTTAATGTTAAACGAGGTCTTCTTAACTGTAAGTGAAACCCAAGCCCTATGGAGCAAAGCAGAGTAAAGTACAACCATTGTATTGCCTAAGCAGCAAATAAGAATAAGTCGAACAATCACTTACATTATAAAGCAACAACCTTCATTTGTCATCTTTCAAGTGCATCCTCATCTATCTTTTCTATCAGGTCAACCATCCAACGCTTTCTCACAGCAATCAAAAGAAATGTAGATTTCACTTAACAGATGCTATGATTAAACTTAAATTTAAGCATTGTAGGGTCAATTCGCGTAAAGACATAACAATATTACTAAACCACCTGAAAGGCAAGAACATTTGAAAGGCAGCTAAACCACCTGAAAGGCAAGAACAATTGAAGACCAAGTTCTGTATATGTAATCATAGACAAATTCCACCTACGTAACAAAATCCAGTATGCCATGTGATTACGCAAACCACCAAAAGTATTACTCCCACGATTCCATTTTATATTGCACTATTACAATTTGGTGAGTCAAACATGTTTCTTTAACATTGGTTTTTCAATACATTTTTAAAATATTGTTACTTATAAAAGTTGCGACTTATAGTAACACTATTTATGTATGTAATCATAACAACAAAAGAATTTATAGGCCAGGTTCCTCTAGCGACTAAGAAATTTGAGAGAAAATCACCTTGATAACAGGCATTTGACCACCAAACATAAGCACAACTCCCATCTGCAATATGACTCTAAAAGTGTCCCTAATGTTATTAGCACTAAACTCCTTAAAACTCTCAGCACAATCACCCCCTTGCAACAAGAAAGCATTTCCAAGAGCAGCTTCACCCAATTTCTCTTCAAGATTCCTAGCTTCCCCAGCAAATACAATTGGAGGATAAGTTGAAAGGGTCTTAAGAACAGACTCCAGCTCCACCTTATCAGGGTACTCAGGGAGCTGGAAAGCTGGTTTTGATTTCCAGCTTTCAAGACTCCATTTTCCATCTGGGTTTTGAGCAGTTTTTGTTCTTGTTGAAGGTGGAGATTGAACGGCTGAGATTGGTTTGTTAATTCTTGGCTTGATTTTGGAGTTTGAAGGGGTGGCTGTGGTGGTGAGGAAGGAAGAGATGAAGGTCGGTTTTTGTAAAGGTGAAAGCTTTGGGGTTTGAAGGCATGAATTGGGGAGAGCTGAGCCACCTCTGCCGCTGCTGCTGCTGGTGGCGGCTGTCAGAGCCATTGTTGTGCCGAGAAAGAGAGAGAGAGAGAGAGAGAGAGAACAGAGCAATAGAGAGACCCGGATTTGTATGGTACAGCTGCACTTTTCACTTTACATAATTTACGTGGCCCGTTGGTCTTTTGTCTTGCTTGTTTTTTTCTTCTTGACGTGTGCGTATGTAATAACTTCTTGCATGTGCTCCATTTATTCAACCTTACATGCATTTGGACATTTAGCACGCCTATATCTTGAGAAATTTGTAAATTATACCGAGTTTGTTATTGTTATAAAGTTGATCAAGGAGGAGGAGGATCCGCTGCACCCATTTACGTACTAGGAAAAAAACTCATATAAAAAGATTGGAGATATTTTTAAAACGAAGAAAGCAGAAATAACGAACAGTGAGCAAACACATTTAAAATAGCATGGAGGTAATGAGTAAAAGACTGCACAAAATCAAAAGTTTACTGTTGAAGCAAGTTAAGTGAGAAAATTAATCCATTTTATTAGTTGCACGGCTGTTTATTAATAAATCAGACTTCTCAGGAATTTATGAAAAAGAAAACAGCAGTCCACAAGAACGATGGCTAGTAGAGACCCAACGTGGATTAAATATCATTTAAGACTCTAACCCGTAATCAGTTCCAACTCTGCCTGGAAAGCAATCTAGGCAATCCTCGTATCCTCCACTAAGTTGCCTCTTTGCCCTTTCTGTCTCAAAACCCACATACATGCACCAGAGACAACTGAACCTTTTTGGAATAAGAATATTGCTCGGCCTTTCAGCCAACATAGAGACCGCAAAATAATACAAGAAACAGTTTTTTCCCCTTCTTTTTGGTCCCCCAGGGGAGATAGCAATGTTGGTTCCGCATTCAACTGCAACAAATTTGACATTAAAAATTTAAAACCTCTATGTAATAGAGCTCTCGAGGACACAATAATCGAATTAATGATTACAAACTCTGCCACAAAGGCCTCTAACAGCATGATTTCATGATAAATAGGATCTGCAAAGGCAATTAGCCATACATGTGGTAAGTCGCTACTACTTTTAATGAGATGTTTATCTATTCCATTCCAGCGGTACGTATGTCTCCAGAAAGGCAACATCTCAAAAGTAGGGGCTATAACGCATGGGTGCCCTAGCCCTAGGAACCTTCCTGCAGGGAAGATAATGAAGTTGCCTCACTAATTTAATCAAGTAAATTAACTGATAGGAGTAGCAAACAAAGTGCACTTCAAGCGTAGAAGAGAATTAACCATACCCATATCCATAAGGAGAATAAAAATAAGGAGCAGGCATGAAAGGTGTTTGGCCGCGAAATCCCATATACGGGTTTGGACGCCTTGCACGAAACTGCTTCATACCAGGAACATTAGTTCGCTTTGCTGATACCTATCAACACAGCATTTGCAATCACAGGAGAGGTTAAGGAAGGGCCAGACAAATGAGAAATGATAGAGGAAAAACAAATAAAATGTTTTATATCCAAAGGTATTAGCACAAATATGAACAAAGTGGATCTAGGACAAAGAATTGACCTTAATTTGGCGGCCATGAAGTTCAGATTCATTCAGAAGAAGAGCCTCTTGAACAGCTTCCGCTTCGAGAAACTCAACATAGGCATATCCTTTCGGTTGCCCAAATTTGTTAGTCCGGATAGTTACTCTGTTAACTGTGCCACATGCCTGAAAATGCTGTTGCACTTCTTCTGGAGTGCATGAATAATCCACCTACAGAACAACTTCAGCCTCTCAGACCAGATGAACAAAACAAAGATATGACTGACTTCAGACAGTACCCAAAATTCAAGAAGGCAATAAGAAAATCCAAGTGTAAGCTTAGCTGAGGCTTAGTAAATCACACCAAGGTAAGTTGCAACACCACCACCATACACGTCAAGGAAATGATAACAAACATCCTCTTATTAGTTTACAATGTAACCACACCATCATGCACATCAAGGAAAGGACAATCATCATATTGTTTGTTCACCATGTAAACATGAATCCTTAACCTTAATGACTACCTAATAAGCAATCAAGTGCTATATCAGACAATTCCTTCTCCATGCTTTTTCCCGTGAACAGTGGCTTCAACATAATTATGGGTGCTTTCCAACCAGAGTCAACTAACATTCCTTAACATCAATACGATAATGACTCTTGCTCCCAGAAACTAATAACCAGGAGTATCAAAGTCCAAAACCATCCAACGTCTCCTTGTCTTGGATACTGTTAACTGAAAGCAGCAGACATGGAGGTTAATATCATCGTATTCAGGGTGAATTACTTAGTAATCCCCTCTAGTTTAGCAAAGCTAAGTTGACTGGCAACCTAGAGCAAGTGATCCTTTCCAACTACCCTTCCACGACATCTTTTTGTTCATCGGAGTTGACCCAATCTCAATTCACGTTCCAGTTTTATCCAATAGCAGGAACCCTAGTCCGGTGAAGCGCAGTTCTTTTCCGACGATTTTCACTGTTCCACAGCAAGTTTTTTTTTTTTTGAAAAAGTTCACGCAAGGGTTTTCCAATCCCTCCATCAACAATGGGAACCAATCTACCATTTGAGAGTCATCCCAACTAGTTTCATACTCTTGACTCTGTATGGCCAATCTTGTATAAAGTCAATAGTGCTTAGCTTTTTTTTTTTTTTTGATGACCGAGAAATCGGTCTGGGGCCGATCCTTTGGACCAACCGCAGCCTTCGAAACTCGGTGGATAATGGGCCCGCCCCTCTACCCTTCTCCACTTAAATACCGGGCTTTGCTTTGCATGGTGTGGGGGCTTGAACTTGTGACCTAAGACACAAATCCACCACCCTTTGCCACTTGAGCTAGGCCCTGGGGGCAATAGTGCTTAGCTTTCAAAATACTTATTTCTTAGAATATACTCTCCAGTCTCCCTTCTTTAATAATTTCATTTGGGATGTTATTTTTGTTTTGTGCTCCCATATTGCCCTTCCAAAATATATGGTGTGAAATGCCTCCACTTTTACAAACTACAATGTGACACACACATGCCACTTAATGCATGCCAGAAAATGCACACATGAATAATAGTCATAGCCATTTTTTTCAAAGAGAACAACTAAATGATTATTTCAAATTAAACTCAAAAATGCTAGTACTATTTTTATATCACCAAGTAGAGCTCAAGATGCGCAACCAATTGAACAAAAGAAAAACCAACTGATATGAGAGTTAAGCAGGTGTCCCGAGTGGCAAAAGCTACTTTAAGATAATCTTTAATGAACAGACCATGAATTTTTTTAAGAACAGAAGCCTCACATTGCCAACAAAGACAGATCGACCATCCACTTCTTCCCTGTTCGCTTGAGTAGCAGCAGCAGCAGCAGGGTCTGGTTTCAATTAAAGGAAAAAATCTATAAATAAAAGCAACACATGGATAAACCTTATCACAAAGCAAAACATGAATAGAAAAGGATTTTAGCGCCTTTTGATGCTTTCTTCAGTGATTATTACTGAGAACTAGGTATCAGACAATAGAATTTAACCACTATTATTCCACATTCTCACCATAGTGCTACCGCAACTAGAACCCTTAAGACTGTAAGACAAATATACGGGATAAAACAACGGCTATCGTAGGAAAAGTTATTGGTTCTAGACTTCTAGGTTCAAACTGTTAACAAAGAGACAGGTATTTTAAACTTGTCCAACTCAAATTAAAAAGTATTCATCAAACAAATTATCAGAGAAAAAGCAAACCTAATGACAAAAACAAAATACTTCTTCAATCCAAACTCTCATCATCAGTTAACATCTCAAAAGACCAAAAGATTATCTTTGTAATCTCCATGTCTAGGTCACTTAGCTCAAATTGATTTAAGGTGATCCCTGAGTTCTCCTCTTCCTTTAGTTTTTTTTATATACCCGTGGTGTCCGGGCCAGCTTGCGCGTACCTCAACTAATTTCATGAGGTATCTACTACCTACCATCAACAAAGGTACTGGGTAACTCTGTCCACCAAGGCTAGCACAGATGCAGATGGGAATAAATAACCGACTACTTTTGCCTCCGCTGGGATTTAAATCAAATACCTCATGGTTCTCAGCGATTACTAGGCCAAACTCTTGGGTGCTTAGCTTCTTCTTTATTTATCCACCTCTCTAAAATTTGGTTCCTTTTCTGCTTTAGCCTTTCTTTCTTTCACTGAATGAATCTCTCTCCTACTACACCTCTTCTTTCTCACACCACGGCAAGAGCCAAAAGATTGGTTCCTTCTACAACTTCTCCTAATCTGTACAGTCATAGTAGGACTGAGCTAGCCAGAAAGTAACCAATATTGATTTGACACAAATCTAATAAGGATTCTATAAAAAAAATTGTTCTGCAACCAGCAGAATCAAGGGAAAGGACACAAGCACATACCCACTAACCAACAGATACATCAAAACATCTAACCTAACCATATAATTTGACTACTTATAGACATAAAGCTAGTTGCTACTTGTAGCACATTCGAAGTCCAACTAAATCTACCACAACTATTTACTCATCATTATGCATATCAATAAACTAACAATGTGACATAGTCACGTTATGAATGCCAAAAGTTACATATAAACAAGCACGCAAGGATGTCTATTTCAACGAATTAACATAAAAAGCCATCTATTTATTTACTAATATCATTCTATTACACCCCAATCCCAAACTTGCTCGTGTCAGCAACATATCCTCTGTATATTTCGCTCTATTCGAGACCTATTCATTCCAATAGTGACACGTGATTCGAATTTTTAAGGCAAATTAAAGTTGTCTAGTTATTTATTTATTTAAGCAATAATTAATTAAAGGGAGAGAGACCTTGAACGGAACCCATTTCTTTCTCAACTTTGGCTTGCATTTCAAGTAGAGCAGCAGATTCGTCCTCCATCTCCTTCAACCTCTTCTTCATCTCATCCATTTCCTGTTTAATTACATTTTCTTTTAACATCAATTCAATTACCAACAATTAGGGTTTCAGTAATCCCAAACAAAAACGGTAAACGAGGGCTGGAAAAAAATTGAAGGCGAAATTAACAAAGAGAAAGAGGAGCAGGAAAGAACCACGGCTGCTCTGTTATCGGCGGCCGCCATCTCCACGTCGTCCTCCATTGCCGTTCCCTCTCTCTTCCTCGCCAAAATATTTACGTATGAGGCTAAAAAGAGACGATGGGGAAAATAGGTAATTACTTAGGTTATAAATTGGGTGAAAATCATTTACCCTCCCCAAATTTTAGTTAAAAATCAAACTCCTCCCTCAATTTTGAATAATAGTTATTCTCCCCCTTTTATCCTACACAATATTTTTTGCCCTTGAATCTTTTATTTCCTCCTCTATGTAATACTTTTTTATTATATAATATTCTTTTATGATTTTAGCTATAATTTAAATTATATTATACTTATTATAAATTGTAATTTAAGTTCATCAAAATTATAAGTAGAATAATCTTTTTACAAATGTTATAAATTTACTGTTATCTTTATGATTGTTATTTTAATGAAATGCATATTAACTATATATATAAATTATATTTTTTTAGTGGTGGAGCCAGAAATTCATATAAGAGGATTGAAAAAACCCATAAAATATCATATTTAAGATTTGGGCATGTAACCTAAGATAATTTCTAAATCTCTATACCACTTTAATATCATCTTCTTATGTCAAAGGGATTCAAAATTTTATATACAACTAAAAAGTTTACTTTTGTCCTATTTACGCAGTCTAATTTTCTAGCGAGAGGATTCAATTGAATCCTCCTACCTCCCCCGCCCATTAATTTTCTCTCTTATTCTCTATTGTAGGTATATATTTTTGGATTTTGATTACCATTAATGAAATAATTTCTAAATTTATATTTTAGCATTTATTTATTATAAGGTATAACATAATTTAAATTAAAGATAAAACCATAAAAAATATCATAGAATAACAAAGTATTATATAGAGGAGAGAATTGAAAATTCAAGGGCAAAATAGGCATGTTGCAGGGTAAATGAGGAAAAATGACTATTGTTTAAAGTTGACGGGGTGTTTGATTTTTATAGAAAAATTAGGGGCTGTAAATGATTTTCACCCTTATAAATTATATTATGCTAAGCCAAACCCTACGCTGGAGGGGGATTTGCAGTCGTACCCTATATTTGTGCCACCTTTTAACATGTGCCCTATTTTTAAAAGGGAAAAGGTCCAAATTTGTCCCTCTACTATTGTATTTTATTTATATTTGTCTCCTCTTATACTTTTCGTCTATTATCGCCCCTTTAACAAACTCTTCAAATTTGCCCTAACCCTAACGGCCTTACACTATGGCAGCTGACCCCTCCAATTTTTGTCCATGTCAGATGCCAAGTCATATTAAAAAAATAAAAAAATAAAAATAAAAAGCTGCAAAGTCAGATGGCCCTAGGGGATTTGTCTTAGTTAATTCATTAACCGATTCACACTCATAGAAACAAACAAGCCAAAAAGATGGGACAAATCTTTAAAATTGGGGTTCAACGGGATCTCATTAATCTGCCTTAGTG
>NW_017670355.1:369029-375053 GCF_001879085.1 Nicotiana attenuata
TTACGGGTTTACGGTAACGGGACGTACTCTACTTAATTACTCGTCCTTACGTGTCCTCCCCCCCACCCCCCCCCCATGCATCGTCCTCATCACCACCAACACCGTTCATCTCCTCCCAGAATTTTTCATTTATTTTTTAACCATTTATTCTTTTTTATTCCTTTTTTAATTTTACTTTTTTTGATTAATTCAAGAAATGATTCTCACATGATTGATACAAATAATTTTCAAACCTACCACCATTCAATATTAGAACACAACTTCCAAAAGAAATTTTCAAATCTGAAACTCTTCAAGTTCAACAATGGTGAAGCTGATGAACCGCGTTTAAAGTTAATTTTCAACTAGGTTTTAAAAAAATTTAGTCCTATAACATTTAGCAAATCAATCCTCAAAGTTTAATTCAACCTCATATGCAAAAAATCCCAACCCAAGATGAGGCTTTAAATTTTCGATAATAGGCTTCCAAATCTCTTACTTGAATCTGATCCAGCAGTAACGAACACATGAATTTAATTCAAAATCTGAAAATTCAGTTATTATCATGTTATTTATTTTTGGCTAGATTGTTTGCTTGATTTTCTAGTTCCGGGTAAAATTGGTCTGAAAGAGGTGACATGGTGTTTTGATGAGGAAGAAAGAGATGTAAACTAAAGAGAAAGAAAATGGAATAAAAATAGAACTAAAAATAGAAAAAAACATATTTGGAGGGGAATAGGTCTGGTATGAATTAAAAATTGGTGGATTTTAAGCTGGAAACGAGTATTAAAATTAGGAGTGAGTGAATGCCCCATAAACTTGACCCATTCTATGGTGAATGACATGGTGTCATCTGACATGGCATGTGACATGGACAAAAATTGAAAGGGTCAGCTGCCACTGTGTAGGGCCGTTAGGGTTAGGGAAAAATTTGCAGAGTTTTTAACGATAGGGGCAGAAATGAACGAATAAACAATATGCCAGAGTAGAAGGACAAATCTAGACCTTTTCCCTTTTTTTAAAATTATTGATTTGGTAGCTAGCTGACAAAAAATCCGTAATAATATGATAATTATACTGTCACGATCTAGATTTCCCTCCGTAAGATGTCGTGACGGCACCTAGTCTCTAAGGCTACGTAAGCCTAACAATTTCGGAATAACTGAAAATAATGACAGAAATAACGACTATACTTCGCAGATATATATAAAAATATCGCTCGACATATACAAGTAAACCAACAACTCGAGTATAAACAACTCCCAAAACCCGGTAGTCACAAGTCACAAGCTCTAAGGAATGTACTAACCGTCTCTATACATCAACATCTAAGAGAATAAAGAAGAAAGACAATATAAGGATAGAGGGGAACTCCGAGTTCTGCGGACGCTGACAGATATACCTTGAAGTCTCCACGTACTCACTGCTCACTGATATCAGGGCTGGTATGAGGTACCTGGGTCTGCACAAAAAGATGTGCAGAAGAGTAGCATGATGTCACGACCCAAAATCAACCATCGTGATGTCGCCTATCGTGGAACTAGGCCAGCCTCAACACAACAACTATAAGTTTGAAAACATTAACGAAAGCATTTAACATTTAAAGAAAACTGTTGAAATATAAGAAATCCCAATATACGATACAATCCAGCCCAAAACCGGAGTGTCACTGAGTACATGAGCGTCTAGTTCAGAACACAGTCCACTATAGTGTCTAGAAAAAAAACCTGAAAGTACGATAAAAGATAAAGAAGGAGAGTCAAAGCCCACAAACGCCATACAACTACCTCGATAGTTTCCAAACTCTGGAACCTCAATCAGCAACCGCCGCAGCGATCGGTATCGCCTGGATCTGCACACGAGGTGCAGAGGGTAACGTGAGTACACCAACTCAGTAAGTAGCAAGTCCAAATTTTGGACTGAAAGGTAGTAACGAACTCAACCTCAACAGATATAACAGAATAATGTGCAGAATCGTAGGCATGCTTTCAAGTAAAATAGACAGCTCAAAGCAATAAGGTAAATACTGATCTGAACAGTGTAAAGTATACAACTCAGCTATCTCTACATGCCATGCATAGACTGTATGTATGCACCATGTGCTCCCACTCTCAAGTGCTCGACCACTCGGTACTGTATATGGCCAGCCGGCCTAGGGAAATCCATCCCGAAACATATACAACACTGACTGTAAGTCACCTAGTACCGAGGAAAAAGGGCGATCCAACCCTGTGGAGAAATCCATCTCCAGGTATCAAATACTTCGGACAAAACCATGTCCAGGGAAATCCATCCCTCAATAATGTCATTCGCGCTCACTGGGGGTGTATTACAGACTCTAGAAGGGCTTCTGCAGCCCAAGCGCTATCATAATCATCAATATAACCGATGCAGCGTGCAGCCCAATCCCATAACTTTCACTCATAACTAGGCTCTCGGCCTCACTCAGTCATCAACCTCTCCAGTCTCACCACGGGCTCACAATGTTATGAAAACAACCCGGAAAAATGATATGATGAATTAATAAATAACTGAGACTGAGATATGATATAAAAATGCATGATCATGACTAAGTATGGAATATTAAATGAAAACTAGTGAGATGACAGCAAGAAACGACCGCGGAGGGTCGAAACCATACCAGCACATAGCCTAAACATGATATCTAGCATGATTTACAACTCAACTACTTGATCAAATGATGAAAACATGAATATCATTAGGATAGAGTCACTAAACGGTGCCATGGAATCACCCAGGTCACAATCCTCATGGTGCACGCCCGCACGCTCGTCACTTGGCATGTGTGTCACCTTAGTACTAATCACATAGCACATAGTTCGGGGTTTCGAACCCTCAGAACTAAGTCTGGAAGCGTTACTTACCTCAAACCAAGTAAAATCCTACTCAGCAATGCCTTTGCCTCTCCACCACGCCTGCGATCATCGCACCTGCGGCAATATCCTCGCATGTGCGATTACACCAGCAATAGCCAACTTCAGCAAAACTTCCAACTCCAAACTTGTTCTGTTAATCACCTGAAATCAACCCAAGGCCCTCGGGACGACAACCAAACATAACAACAGATCCTATAACATCATACGAACTTAGTCAAACATTCGAATCACTCAAAAAAACATTAAAACACCCAATTGCACTCGGATTCAAGCCTAAAGAACTTCAAAACTTCTGAATTCTACAAACAATGTCGAAACCTATCAAACCACGTCCGAATGACCTCAAATTTTGCACACAAGTCAGAAATGACACCATGAACCTACTCCAGCTTCTGGAAATCCAATCCGACCCCAATATCAAAATTTTCACTGCCGGCCAAAATTGCCAAAATTCTAACTTTCGCCAATTCAAGCCTAATTCTACTACGAACCTCCAAATCACATTTCGGACGTGCTCCTAAGTCCAATATCACCTAACGAAGCTAACGGAACCATTAAAATTCAAATCCGAGGTCATTTACACATAAGTCAACATCCAGTCAATCTTTCCAACTTAAGCTTTCAAATAAGAGACTATGTGTCTCAATTCACTCCGAAACCACTCCGAATCCGAACCAACTAACCCGGTATATCATAATATAGCTGAAGAACACAAAAGAAGCAGGAATTAGGGAATATAACTCTCGAAATGATCGACCGGGTCGTGACACATGAGTACACCACAACGGTACCCAGTAAGTGCCAAGCCTAACCTCGGTAGGATAGTGACGAGGTCAGGTCAGGGCCCTACTGAAATATAATAACTAAAGCAGAATATATAGTAATATAATGAAAAGAATGAAAACTTAACAATGAGAAACTACAGAAAGGCAACAACACAACATATAGAGGTAAACAACAGGGGCACTCCCGAGGTACCGCCTCATAGTCCCAAAAGTAAATACTCAATGGGGGAGCTCCTGAGGTACCGCCTCGTAGTCCCAAAAGTAAATATGCAACAGGGGAGCTCCCGAGGTACCACCTTGTAGTCCCAAAAGTAAATATGCAATAGGGGAGCTCCCGAGGTACCGCCTCGTAATCCCAAAAGTAAATACACAGTTCGTAACCGATGGAACAACGAATTCACAGCAAGAAATCCTGCAGTTAAAGACTAAATATAAAATCAAGGAAAAACAAGAATTTAACTAAGCATGTTGCGCAGATTTTAATTAAGCATTTAAGACACGCAGACATGCGATATTAGGCTAAACATGATAACTACACATGCTAAAGCAACTCAGTTAAGGAATTTAAAGTAAGACTACTCAGCAAGAACCGTATTTTCAACATTTAGCATGTGTACGCACTCGACACCTCGCGTACACGACACTCACATATCACACATATTACAACAGTACCAAATCCTAAGGGGATTTCCCCCACACAAGGTTAGACAAGTCACTTACCTCAAGCCAAGCTCAATCAGTCAATAAGAATGCCTTTTCCTCGACTTTCCGACTCTGTGTCACACCTCCTTTTTTTACACACCTACCCCGAAGGATAATGTATAAGGGAGTTTTTCCATTTAAAGTGACATTATTCGAAATGGGATTATTTATTTATTTCTTAGAGTCGCCACTTGGGATAGGATTGGCTTTTGGTGTCCCAAGTCACCGGTTTAATTTAAATCCCAAATCGAGGAAAAATTCGACTTCCCAATTGGAGTCTGCGAACCAGAAATTCTGTGTAAGGAATTCTGTTGACCCGAGGGAAGGTGTTAGGCACCCCCGGATCCCGTGGTTCTAGCACGGTCGCTTAAATTATCATAAATGGCTAAAATTCTGATTTTATACATATTCAAACCTATAGTGCAATTTTATAAATTATTTACCGCTTTTATTTACTTTTTGCGGAAGTGAACGCCGTTTAAGAGCGTGTTTTTGGATCACGTCACATGAAATGCACCCGGATCCTCAACACCTCTTATTCAACGCTTTAGGATTTGGATTTGGGTTGCGCAAAATGCACATCCGAGTTTAAGAAGGTAAAATTATTAAAAAGCACGCCTACAGTGGCTAGCGTCTTATTAACTTTGAGGGAAGCCGTGAAATTCGCTAAACGGAGCGTCCCGAATTCTACGTGTTTTAATATAACATTTAAAGAGAACCACGCAATTTATGAATTTTTGTGTGGCGCGGCACTTCTTATTTTAAAAAGGTCATCCTAAAAGGGACTATTATTTTCTATTGAATTAGTTTCTAAAAAGGGCCTAATTAATCAGTATTGTGAACTCCCATTTATTAAAAATAATTTAGGCTCCCAGCTCAAGTCCACATTTGAACAAGAGGAAGACCTCTTAATTCAAAGGTGCTACCTAACTTGGACAGCCCAAACCCGGTACTATTTTCAATTAAGAATTAATCTTAAAACCCATTCCAAAATGATAAAGCCCAACAGGATGTGAGTCTGGATTTAGACTCAGCGAAGTGAGCTGCTTGTGCGATTGGGCTCACCATTGAAGGGCCCTAAGCCCACAAAGAATATCTCGTACAAAGTTCAGCTACAAAGCTGAACACTAATTGCTTGGGCCTTGTGTTTGAGCCCAGAAACAGAATTCAAATTGGTGCAAGGTCTGATATTAATCCGAGATCGGATATTGACTGCCGATGCTACAACTATTTTATATTGTTTGTTAAGACTTCCAGTTTGCTAGTTTAATTTTCGAATCTGTCCAAGTGTGAACATATGGATCAAAAGTTTTTAAGGACAAAATTATATGCTAATATATAAGCTCACAGACGAAACCTGGTTCTCCATTGTGATTCAACAACAGACTTATGCATATACCACCTAATTAAGTGTAAAGATTTAAACAACCTATTATCATGGAACACTGCTGTTCCTTCTATCAGAATTCACAACGATTCAAAACAAACTCAGAACAGTCCAACAGTCCTATTTATACAAATTGTCCTAGTTAATCCAGTAAATACTAGTTCACATGAGTTTGCATCTAAATATTGAAACTAATCATGGCTGTAGGAACAATCAGATGAAACACCAAATTCTTTTGATTTCACAAGTAGGCTTATACACATTGCCCTAAATT